>NC_080384.1:5021098-5321098 GCF_014773155.1 Arachis stenosperma | reverse complement strand
TTTTTTTCCTCTTCTTTCAGGATGGCCACCGAGGAAGAGAAAGGAGAAGCTTCTATATGGGGTAACAAACAAGTCCATCTGCACAATCTTTGGAGAAAAACATCATTTGTAGCAGCCCATCCACTTGCACATCTCAGCATGCACCGAGGACGGTGCAATATTTAAGTGTGGGGAGGTCGATACCGAAATGTCCAACTTAAGCATAAGCCACCATAACCGGGAGCTCACTAAATGTCCAACTTAAGGACTCTAACTAAAAGTGCTAGGTGGGAGACAACACAACGTGGTATGATCGTTCCATTTTCAATTTTATTTAGTTTTGTTTGTTTTTTAGTTTTATTTTATTTCATTGAACCTGGAAGTATTCATAACATCTGCATCGGCATCTGCATACTGCATTCTACATTTCGTAGTTAAAAAAATGGGGGATTAAGGCATGCGACGCGCCAGCGTCACTGACGCACTCGCGTCATAGTGCCTTCGCAACAATGAAGAAAAAAAAACAGAGAGTTACGCAGGAGTGTGGCTGGAGGCGTGCCATAGGCACAAATGGACCACGCGAACGCGTCACTGACGCATCCGCGCAATTTGCAAAACCCAACCCCCATGCGTCCGCGTCACTCGAGCGCATGCGTGGTGTGCGAAATCGATGTAAAAATGTATTTAGACAGAAAGTTGTGCTGGAATGTTGCTGGAATGGTGCTGGAAGCACCAACCAAACCACGCGACCGCGCGTCCCACGCGTCTGCGTCACATGAGCCCAGCGCAGTCCATGCGATTGCGTGACGCACGCGTTTGCGTCACCTGCGCCGCTAATAAACCACTATTTTATGATATATCTTGTGCTTTAATTGAATGATTTTATTAACTCTTCACCTACTTATTCATATGAATTTACATGATTTTACAATTCCTTCCTTATGATGTGACATATGAGAAAACATGTTTCCTATGCTTTAAAATTATTAAATTTAATTATCATGTATTACCATTCGATGCCATAATTTGTGTGTTGAGTACTTTCAGGTTTTATAGGGCAGGACTGACTTAAAGGATGGAAAGAAAACATACAAAAATGGAAGGAAAGCACAAATTGGAGTTTTTGAAGAAACTGGAAGCGACGCGAACGCTTGACCCACATAGACGTGTGCTTAGTACAAAGAGCATCGACACGAGCGCATGGATTACGTGAATGCGTGACTCGCGAAACACAACTAACGCGGATGCATGACTGACGCGACCGCGTGGAAGAGCAAAACTCCAGATGACGCGACCGCGTGACGTGCGCGATTTGCAGAATTTGCAGAAGTCTGCCCCAGCGACTTCTGGGCCCTTTTTGGTCCAGATCCAAGGCCAGAGAATACAGATTAAAGGGGTATAAATGGAGGAATCCATCCATTCATCAATAGAGGAGACACGAGATACAGGATACAACATACATTCATACATAGTTTTAGGATTTAGATGTAGCTTTTAGAGAGAGAGGCTCTCTCCTCTCTCTTAGGATTAGGATTCCTCTTAAAGGATTTAGGAATATTTTCATCTTCTTTATCTCAGGTTCAATGTTCTTTTTATCTATTTTCTCTTTTATTTGTTTATGAACATTTCATGTTAGGATTTTCTTAAATAATATAATTTGAGGTATTTCAGACTCATGATCGCTTTCTTCTATTTATTATATAAATAATTTAAATTATCCCCTTTTGGCTTTGGTTGATTAATTGGTGACTCTTGAGTTGTCAAACTTATCGTGATTGATAATTGTTACCTTTGCTGCTTAATTTAGATTCCTATAACTCTAGTCTTTCCTTAAGGAGTTGACTAGGACTTTAGGTGTTAAATTGTTTTGTCCACTTAACTTGCCTTCATAGTTAGAGGTTGACTTAGTGGGAGAAAAAGTATAATTCTCATCACCATTGATAAGGATAACTAGGATAGGACTTCCAGCTTTCATACATTGCCAAGAGATTTCTTAGTTATTAATTTATTAATTCCTGCGATCCATTTCTCTTGTTCAAAACCTTTTCAAAACCCAAAAATACTATTTTCTATAGCCAATAATAAAACACACTTCCCTGCAATTCCTTGAGAAGACGACCCGAGATTTGAATACTTCGGTTTATAAATTTTATTGGATTTGTTACTTGTGACAACCAAACGTTTGTACGAAAGGATTTTCTGTTGGTTTAGAAGCTATACTTACAACGCGATTATATTTTTATATTTCTTTACCAATAGGTAATCCGATCGTCAGCCGCACAGCTTATCCATCCCAGCGTCAACTATCTTATCTTTTCTTAATCTTTTTCTTTCCCCTTTCTTAATTCTTTCTTCTTCCTTCTTTTCTTTCTTCTATTATCTCCATTCTTCTTCTTATTCATTCTTTCTCTTGTTCTCTTTTTACTCTTTTCTCCTTCCTTCCTTCCTTTCTTCTTACTCTTCTTCCCCCTTGCTTTTTTTTATATTTGTTGTTTTTACATTGGTGTTACAATCTTCTTACTCATCTGTTGCATATCTCCTGCATTATTTTAGGTGCTTCTTAACTTGTTTGCTATTCAGTTGACATGCCATGTGCTTCTATTATTTTCTCACTTGTATGTTGTAGCTACCATGTAATTGAGACCCTCATTATTTGGCATTAACCCACCCAGACTTTATTTATTTTCTTATCTTTATTTCTGGGTTAATTTTTCTTTTTTTCCTCTTCTTTCAGGCTGGCCACCGAGGAAGGGAAAAGAAAAGAACTTCTATATGGAGAGACAGGTAAGTCAATCTGCACAATCTATAGAGAAAGGCATCAGCTGGAGCAGTCCGTCCACTTGTATATCTTAACATGCACCGAGGACGGTGCAATCTTTATGTGTGGGGATGTCGATGCCGATCTCCACGGGTTAGTTATTCTCTTCTCAACACCAATGTCTTATTTTTTTTATTAGTTCATTGTTGCATTGCATAATAGATTGCATGTGTAGTTGATTGTTTGCATTTAAATACTACTTAGTTGAAAAATGATAAGTTTCTTTTTAAAATCCTATTTTTGAATAATTTCACTAATTTAAATTAAAAAATAAAATTTTTCATGTGTTAAATTTGTTTGAAGTTGTATTTGGAACATAATTTTTTGAGCCAAAGAACATACAACCTGTGAGATTTTGAGCTTATTTATATGGTTACATTATTTAACCATAAATTTTTATTCTTGTGTGTTTTCTTCTCTATGATTACAATCTTTACTTTGTTCCATTCTATATGTCCACTATTGAGTGTATTTACATGCTTGCATATGATTGAGGCCATTACTTATTTTTGCTCACTTATCCCAAATAAGCCTACCTTTTTATATCACCCTTGTTAGCCACTTTGAGCTTTTTAATCCCCTTCTGTTCTATAACCACATCACTAACCTTAAGCAGAAAAATAAATTAATTATCCCAAATTGAATCTTTGATTAGCTTAAGATAGAGATTATGCATCAACTAAGTGTGGGAAACTATGGGAACAGGGGTTAATAAGGAAATGTATCATGTTTCTAATTTATTTGAATATTGAGAATTTGGGAACCTACTCATGAAAACCCAAAATAGAAAAATAATGAAAAATTCATATGCATTGATAAGTTATGATTATTTTTCTATTAAAAGAAAAAAAAAAGAAAAAAAATAGAAAAATCCAAAAATATTCAATAAATAAGTAAATAAATAAGGGGACAAAAGTACCCCAATGTTAAGCTTTAATAGAAAGATCAATGCACATGTGATAAAGAAATATCAAAAATTTGGTACATGAGTATGTGATACAAAAGTGGGAATTATGGGTAGCTAGGTGTGATTTTTAGAATTACATAGAGTATGTGTGTGTATTAGGTAGGAGTTTAGGTTAGTCAAAGATTTATATTATAACTCATTTGGCCATACATATATCCTTACCTTTATCTAGGGGTGGAAAAAGGCCAGGCGGCCTGCAGCCTAGCCTGTGTTTGGCCTGGCCTGGCCTGATCTGTTATAAAATAGGCACAGGCCTAGACTCTTTTAAAAGCCTTAATACATTAATAGGCCAGGCCCAGGCTTACTAATTAGCCTTATAGGCCTGTCAGGCCTGTCTAGGCCTGTTAAAATATAATTAAATATATAAATAATTATTTATTATTAATAAAATTATGAGATATTTTAAATTTATTATATTTTATTATAAATATTTTTGTATATTTTAAATATGTTAAAAGTTTAAAATTTTTTATAAATATTAAATATATGACATATTATATAATACTATTTTTATTAAAAAATAATTTTTTTAAATAATATTTTTATTTTTGTAAAAAAAATTATCAGGCCTTTTAACAGGCTTCAGGTCAGGCCATGCTGAATAACAGGCCAGGCCTAGTACTTTATAAAGAGCCTATAACAGGCTGCAGGCCAGGCTCAGGCCAATCAACTGTATGACAGGCCAGGCCTGTTAAGAGCAAAGCCTGTCCTGGCCTGGCCTGTTTCCACCCCTACCTTTACCTCAGCCCCATTACAACCCTGAAAAGACCTCATGATGTTTGCATTGGTATGCTAAATATTTGTTGATTGGTTAGATGAAGAACAAGGTTGAGAAAACATGACTAGGGAAGAGTAGAGTGATTGACCCTAGACACTTGAGAGTTAGAGTGATATACACTACCAGTAAGGGTTCAGTGCTTGATTCAATGTTCCCTGCTTTTATGAGCTATCTTCTCACAAGTTTACTTGTCTTTTATTATATGATCTGAATTAGTAGAATTTGAATTATTTTTGTCTTGGAGAACTTGTTTACTTTTAACTAAGTAGGTAGAAACATTTTGCATATAGTTGCATTCATATACATAGGTTGCATTGCATGAGTCTTACTTTCCCCCATTCACTCTTTTAGCTTCTCTTGAGCTTAGCATGAGGACATGCTAATGTTTAAGTGTGGGGAGGTTGATAAACCACTATTTCATGGTTTATCTTGTGCTCAATTGAGTGGTTTTTATCAACTCTTTACCCACTTATTCATACTATTTGCATGTTTTACAATTCCTTTCCAGAATTTGTTCTATGATTGAAAACTTGCTTCCTAGAGTCTTTAATTTGTGTATTTCAATAATCTCTTATTACCATTCGATGCCTTGATATGTGTGTTAAGTATTTTCAGAGATTACAAGGTAGGAATGGCTTAGAGGATGAAAAGGAAGCATGCAAAAGTGGAAGGAATACAAGAAACTGAAGGAACTGCTAAAGCTGTCTAGCCTGACCTTTTGGTACTAAATCGACCATAAATTGAGCTATAGAGATCCAAATGACGCGGTTCCAGTTGTGTTGGAAAGCTAACATCTGGGGCTTCGCAACGATATATAATTTTCCATAGCTACTTTGAAGTTAGGCGATGCGGATGCGTGGATGACGTGCACGCATTGCATCTGCGAATTTCAATCCATGCAAACGCGTGGACGACGCCTCCGCGTCACTTTGCCGCGATCTGTACGAACCAGATTTCACAATCAGCAATTTCTGGGCTGTTTTTGACCCAATTTTCGGCCCAGAAAACACATATTAGAGGATATAAAATGGGAGAATCCATCCATTCATTGGAGAATTCATACAACATTCATATTTCACTTTTCATAATTTAGATGTAGATTTTAGAGAGAGGCTCTCTCCTCTCTCTTAGGATTTAGGATTAGGATTCCTCTTAAAGGATTTAGGATTTCTTCTTCTCAATATTTAGGTTCAATGTTCTTTTTATTTTCCCAATTTGACTTATGAACTTTTTCATGTTGGATTTGATTTCTTTTATTAATATTTGAGGTATTTCAGACACATGACTTTTATTTAGTTTCTTATATTCTTGGTTCTAGTTGATTAATTGGTGACTCTTAAGTTATCAAACTCATCGTGATTGATAATTGTTGTCTTTGCGGATTGATTTAGATTCCTATAACTTTAGTCTTTCCTTAGGAGTTGACTAGGACTTTAGGTGTTAAATTGATTTGTCCACTTGACTTACCTTTATAGTTAGAGGTTGACTGAGTGGGAGCAAAAATATAATTCTCATCACCATTGATAAGGATAACTAGGATAGGACTTCCAGTTTTCATACTTCGCCAAGAGTTTTCTTTGCTATTGATTTATTAATTCCTGCAATCTATTTTTCTCATTCAACCTTTCAAAAACCTAAAAATACTATTTTCCATAACCAATAATAAATCATACTTCCCTGCAATTCCTTGAGAAGACGACCCGAGGTTTGAATACTTCGGTTTATAAATTTTATTGGGTTTGTTACTTGTGACAACTAAACGTTTGTACGAAAGGATTTTCTGTTGATTTAGAAGCTGTACTTACAACGCAATTATATATTTGTTAAATTTCTTTACCGATAGAAAACCTGATCGTCAGTACCATATCTTAGTGCCATTGGAGCGCTAATGTATCTTGCTAATAATACACGATCCGATATATCATTCGCAGTGAATTTACTAGCAAGGTATAGTTCCTCTCCAACCAGAAGACATTGGAGTGGAATCAAGCAAATTTTTCGATATCTTCATGGAACGGTTGATATAGGATTGCTTTAACCATATGGATCAAAGTCACAATTAGTTGGCTATGCTGATGCTGGATACTTATTTGATCCACACAAAGGGAGATCTCAAACAGGATACATGTTCACATATGGTGGTATAGCTATATCATGGAGGTCCACGAAACAGACAATAGCAACAACCTCCTCTAATCATGCTGAAATACTAGCGATACATGAAGTAAGTCACGAGTGTTTTTGGCTCAGGAGTTTGATCAAATATATTCTGTTATCATGTGGACTGATTGATCATAAGATAGCTTCAACTGTCCTGTTTGAAGATAATAATGCATGCATTGCTCAACTTAAAGGCGGATACATCAAAGGTGATGGAACAAAGCATATTTCTCCCAATTTTTCTTCACTCGTGATCTTCAAAATCAAGGGACAATTGATGTCCAATAGATCTGCTCAAGTGACAATCTGGCAGATTTATTCACAAAGTCACTCCCAAAGTCCTCATTTGAAAGATTGGTGCATGAGATTGAGATGCATCGATTTCGAGATATTAAATGATGTCGACAAGAGGGGGAGACTGTACTTTTTTTTCCTTGATCAGATTTTTTTTCATTGAATTTTTCTTGACAAGGTTTTAAATGAGGCAGTCCCATCACAAAGAATATTATACTCTTTTTCCTTCATTAAAGTTTTTCCCATTAGATTTTCTTTAGTAAGGTTTTAATGAGGCATATTCATAATGGTCATCTAAGGGGGAGTGTTACAGTATGGATGTCCACCAACCCTTTTATCTAATTAAAAGGTGCTTGGATATTACAAACTTTTAATGTAGACGGTGTTATCATTTCTAAATCTTGAAAAAGCTAATTTTGTACATCTATAAATAAGGTTTCATAGTCTTACATACAATACAAAACAATAATAAAATACTCTCTCTCTTTTTTACAATACAAAATACTTCTTTACTTTATTTCTTCGTATACCATTAATATAATATTAATATATTATTTTTATAAGAATATAATGATATTGGTAAATACTTATAGCAGTGTTTTTCTATTTATACTTTATTTTATTACCTCTTTCCCATTTATTTTACAACCAGAGGAATCATTTTCCTACCGGATAATATTGGAAAAGAACAAAGCAAAGAATCCTGAAGGAGTCAAAACAAATCCAGATTACAGGAGGGAAGGATTGACATTATGATTAGCATGCAGCCAGCTGAGGCAGAGGAAGAGACAGAGTCCCCCTTTTATAGTTATTCTTTGTCTCATCAGCCAATCACGCCCCACGCGCCATCATCGCTCTCTTTTTCTTTTCAAATCTATTTATATTTATTCCTTCACTCATTCATTCATTCATTCCCTCGTTCGGTCATTTCATTCGCTCGCACTTCAATGCCGTACGCCATAACTAACTACCTTGTTCGATCGGTTTCTCCTCCTCGTTATGGCTCCTCAGAGGCGGCGCCTCCACCATTTGCAGCGTTTCCCTCTCTTGATTCCTCTCATCTCTGCCGTCGCTGCCGCTCTTATGTTTCTCTTCGCGCTACTCTCTCTTCTAGCTCCTTCTCCCAACGAAACTAATCATATGCACCGCCCGCGCCAACGCTCTTCGGTACTCTCTCTCTCTCTTTCTCTCTGTTCGACATGAATTGAACATAATCAATCGATCGTTGATTCCTCACCGTTTTCTCACCTAATGTTGTGCGTGTAGTTTGACGTTCAATCGGAGGACAACGCTATTGGAGATAATGTGTTCCGCGTTCCGGTTAGGGCTTTCTTCTTGCTTCTTTTATTTTTTTTCATTTTGTTGTTAAGTTCCATGTTTTGTTTCCTTTGGATCTTAACCAGTCACTATGCTTGTGATTTTGTTTTTATCCTATCATAATAACCAGAAAATAATAGGAAAGTTGAATCGCGGACTCTGGAGCTTTAACAATTCCGTAAACTTCTATGGATGTAGCAACGCAAGCAGCGAGTTTCCAAGTGCGTATTTCATGCATATAGAACCGTTTAGTTTAAAGCTTAGATTGCGCTGTGTGTATATGTATTGTCATATGATATATGATATATGAGGAATGCGCTTTTTGCGTGGCAGAAGCTCAAGCCATTACTCATCCGGATCGGTATTTGGTAATTGCAACCAGTGGTGGCTTGAATCAACAAAGAACTGGAGTAATTTTCTGGAATCTTGCCTCTATTATAATGATATGATTTTTTTTACTATAAAGAAAACTATACAGTGACTCCTATTAAGTTTACTGTGAATTGAACACAAAAAACTGGGAGGAAAAATTGCCTAGTGTGAACAAAATCAACTTATTAATTGCTATATTGTAGGAGTATGCTGTGTTGCACTTTAATGAGAACGGAACTACACTTGGCAGATAGAACTAAATATTAAATAACCATGGAGCCTTAAAAGATTTTTAAGTTTTATCCAAACGGCTGCTTACGGATTGCCTTAGAAACACTTTCTCTTCATATAAAGTGCTTCTTTCATATGTAAGACTTGGAAGTTGTGACGATAAAATTGACAAAGGCTCTGACACATGTTTCAGGACAATAACTGTGACAGTGTGACTACAAAAGTGTCTTCTACTTTTAATTTTCTGTCTTTTGATTTCTAAAGTTTTCTGGATTACGTTATTACCTGCATTTCTGGAAGAAACATATCGTTTATTTTTCAAAAGTTGTACCTGCTTGCTTGAAATACATATAGCCTCAGAACTTTAATGCAGCATATAATAATTGTTGTCTAGCTGACCCCACGTTGTTGTATATAATAATTGGTTAGTAATTGCAAACTTTCTGCATACTCAGCTGTCAATGCCAATATTTCCTTTTCTGCATTTGACAGATTACAGATGCTGTTGTTGCTGCGCGAATTCTGAATTCTACTCTTGTTGTTCCCAAACTTGATCAACGGTCTTTTTGGAAAGATTCTAGGTCAGTCGCAGAAAGGACATATATTGTTTAGCCCTTTTCTGCAGTTATACTATTTAATTTTAGTTAGCGATCTAAGTATTGACACTCCATTTGCACTTTCTCTGTGATGTATCTTAGATTGTTAAATGATGTTATACTTTGCCTGTTGCAGTAACTTCTCGGAGATCTTTGATGTTGAATGGTTTATATCCTTCCTATCAAAAGATGTCAAAATTATCAAGGAACTCCCAGCAAAGGTTGGCCGAAGATCATCTCTGTACTCGATGCGTGTTCCAAGGAAGTGTAGCGAAAGATGTTATATAAATCGTATATTACCTATACTCCAGAAAAAGCATGTAAGTTTTTTATGTCCTGAAACTCTGATGGTGCTGATATGATGTACAACTCAGTAAATGCTGTGTGTTAACTAGAACTAGAAAGAGGTAAATTTATTCACCAGGTTGATTGTCAGTTTGTAGTGTGGAAGTCGTTATTTTGTGATAATAAAATGTGTTCTAAAATGCTTTTAGTTTAAGGTCTATAATCCAAACATTTACGGGATAAATCATAAAATGTTAAAGTCAGTCAACTTCAATTATTGGATGCCTTTTGTTTTCAATATAGTCTTTTCCAGTTTCCTTCATTGGGATGGCATCTTGTGGTTATATGATGAATTAAACGGCTAATTTTTTTAGAGATGAATAAACATAGTTTGTTATTCACTGATATGGGTAGGTTGGATGTTTATTTTAATGTGAAGATAAAAATTTATGGTTAAATTTTACATGGAATTTTTAGCTTTGTGATTTTAAAATAATAAAAATTTTATAACTAACTGCCAAATTTTTTTATTTAAAAAATAAAGAAAATTATAAATACAAATTTTGACTCATAGATTTTTTTATTTTATAAAAAAATAAAATAGTATAAACACAAATCTGACCTTTAGACCTTTTGTTACTAAATTTGACCATCGGAATTCTTCCAATTATTCTCAACAATTTCATGATACACTTCTTATCTTTGTAATATAGCAAAACATACAATTTTATTCCAATATTAAAAATAAAAAGCGGAATTAAACACGACGTGTGCAATTGCTACAATATTCGAGTCAAACTAGGATCTACCGCTTCCTTTACTTTGATTGCAAGCCTCATTCTCTCCGTCTCTCTCCCAAAAAAAAATAATAAAATAATTGCCCGATATTTCAGATGATGAAGATACACATGACAACTCATGCAGCGCTAACTACTTAGTCTTGTCCTTGTAGATTTAATTCTATTCGTTCTTTTGGAAAGGGAACATCCATTTGTTAGATTTCTGTCACTGTTTCAAATGTGTCTATAATTGTTGAGTTGGATTCTACTCGCATGATGGACGTCGAGTTAAAGTATGTTTACATTTATACAACTAATTGACTCCTTAAGTTCTGATAACAGCACGTGGATAACTGTTTGAATATTTGATTATCCAGTAAATATATTAATTTTTTTTTTTGGTATACGTAAATATATTAAATTTATTTGCTTCACTTTGTGGCAGGTTATTCAGCTCAGCAAGTATGACTACAGGCTTGCAAACAGGTTGGATCCGGAGTATCAGAAGTTAAGATGTCGAGTTAACTACCATGGGTTAAGATTTACCGACCCAATACTTGCAATGGGTAGAAAATTGGTACGTCGGATGAGGATGAGAAGCAAACATTATATCGCACTGCACCTGAGGTAGGGTTTTTTTTTTTTTGGGTGAGAGGAGGTAGTTTTGGTTTATTATTCATTTCTATCCTATATAATTCACATGATTAGACTCAGCAGTTTGATAACCAATAAAGCTCAACTATTGCAAGCCTTGGCGATATTTTTGGATGACTGCACTGGCCTCACCCTGCCCCCTAGTGGGGCCTTCCCTAGGTCCATGGGCCTTGTACAATACAATAAAGAAAAGGATTTTACTCTTTCCAGACCAAAAACAATTTTAGTGTTTAATAGTTTCTAGATGTGATTATCTTTTCTTGCTCCAGATTTGAACCCGATATGCTTGCATTTTCTGGATGCGATTATGGTGGAGGAGAGAAGGAACAGAAAGAACTGGGTGCAATAAGGAAGAGGTGGAAGACGCTACATGTAAGCTCAAAAGTTAAATTTTGTTATTGCCAATGATTGTTAGTAATATTTTATTGTTGCCTTTTCTGCTATTAAACCTAATAGCATGTGTTCATAGAATGATTATTATCAGTGACTATTAAAATCTGAAAAATCTTTCATCCTGCTGAGGCATAAACATTATTTTGTTGAGAATGCTTTTGATTTATGCTTATGTTGATAGCAGATTTGAAATATATAGAGTAGTGAATAATGTGATTATATTGAAATGCAGGGAGCCAATCCTGATAAGCAAAGAAGACAGGGAAAATGCCCGTTAACCCCAGAAGAAGTTGGTCTCATGCTAAGAGCCTTGGGGTATGGTTCTGGTGTTCATATTTACGTTGCATCAGGGGAAATATATGGAGGGGAAAATACATTGGCACCTCTGAGAGCATTATTTCCTAATATCCATTCAAAAGAGACCATTGCTATTAAGGAAGAATTAGAACCATTTTCTTCATTTTCCTCTCGCATGGCGGCACTTGACTTCATTGTTTGTGATGAAAGTGACGTATTTGTGACCAATAACAATGGTAATATGGCTAAAATATTAGCTGGGCGAAGGTAAATTAACTGCATATGCTTTTTCTTCTTGTTTCTGTTGGTCTCGTATCTATACCCACTCTATCTTTCCATGAACTTTCTTATAGGAGATACTTTGGGCACAAACCAACCATTCGTCCAAATGCTAAAAATCTCTACCAATTGATCATGAACAGAAATAATATGACTTGGGAAGCTTTTGCTTCCCGTGTACGGACTTTTCAAAAAGGCTTCATGGGGGAGCCAAATGAGGTTAGACCAGGCAGAGGCGTGTTTCATGAGAACCCATCTACCTGCATCTGTGAAGATTCTGTGCCCAAAGTGGGCCAAGATTCTGGACATAGAAAACATGGGAAGGATAATGCAATCAATGAAAATGATGATGACGAGGATTATGATGATTCTGGATTGCCAGAAATGGAGGATGATGATTACGAAAATGATGAAGATCTGAGAGATCGAGTAGAGAAGGGTACATACAACGGAACGGTGTCGGACTATGACGCAATGAACTCTCAGAATCCTGAGTTAGAAGAAGTTGTATCAGATTAGTTGAGCTACCATATTCAACACTATTGTACCTGCTTGCATTATGCTATGTTAGTCTTAGTTACATCCCCTTGAGCAGCTACCAGTCAATTGAAAGTATATGACAAACTCCGGAGCCAGAAAAGCCACATAACTTGGAAAGACATACTGAAAAAAATTCAAACATGGGATCATCAAATGCACGATGATATAATGGCCTGGGTTCGATCAAGGGGATGACATAACTGAATCCGCAGAGATGGGATCGGAAGTGAGCAATGGGAGTGCAATTGAGGGAAGCCATTCAACGTTGAGGCGTAGCCCTGTAGGCGGTGTATATGTTCGTTCTGGAAATTTCTTATAGTTGAAAATTGTGCGTCGCTGCATCTAGTTTTCTTTGGCATTTTGATGCAATCAACTGATTTTCACTAATAGAAGCAGCAAAATGCCAACATAAAGTTTTTGTCCCAAAAGTTTTGGGAAACCTTTTGATGTGAGAGAGAGGATCGCTATAATCGTTGGGAGAAATCTACACATGTTCAACTATTCAGGGAACTTGTCTTCTTTTTTTTTTTCCTTCATTTTTTCTGAAAAATAGAAAAGAATAAATACATAGTTGTAAGAACTGAATCATTGGTTCAACCGATGAATTGTTACTGATTGAACTGGTAGAACTAATCTTTTATAAATAAAAAATATAAAATAGTAAAAGATTTAAAATACATATCTTAATTAATATTTTAAAAACAACTAGTTCAATAAATTATAATCAACGAGTTATAATCCGATTATTATTAAGTAAGTATATAAAATTTTAGTATTTTTTATGATAAAGATTTTTTAACTTAATTTTTGTATTAAAGTATTTTAATATTTATTATATTGTAATATACTATATGTATTTATTAAAAAATAATATTAATAAATATCATATAAACATAAAAAATAATTATGTTGTAACTAATAAAATATTTGATATATTTATACATATTTAATCATATTTATATTAATAATTATAAATAATAAAAAATATAATTAATTTAAATAAATTTAAAATTAAAATATCTAAATAAATTATTGTATAATTTTACTATATAATTATAATTAACATATAAAAAAAATAAAAAATAATATAGTTTAATGATAAAGAGAGCATATAATACAAGAGAAAACCTAGATTTAAACCACATTTTTATTATTCGGTTGGACCGACTATAAATAAATATGATGTTTTTCCTCAACTTTTATATTTAATTTACAATATTTTAAACACTAAATAATTATGTTTATTTTGTGGGATTTTCAACTCCCATATAATATAATTATTTAGAGTTTCAAAACCTTGGATAATATATAAAGTTTTAAGCACTAAAAAAAGATATTCTTGTTGTAGAATAAATAAATAAAGAAGATATAATATAAAATAAAATGTAAATAAAGGACTCTAGTTTTAATATTCACTAAATATAATTATCTCACTATAATAATAGAAGTAACTTATATATTTATTACTATTATATATTAGCAACGTATGAAAGAGAAAGAAGAAAAGTTTTGTATATAGAAAATATAGAAGGAGAAGATTATTGTTATTGATGTTTTATTAACAGAAGCTTAACCTCCTATTTATACACATAAGGGGCCTTCATTTTCAACTCTCAATTAATATGAATTCATCTTTGGAAAGATGATTCCTTCAATTAACCATCCAAGTCATAAATGGACATCCACACATTTGTTCTTATCACAACACTTTCTCTTAGATGACCATTTAGGATTATGCCTCATTAAAACCTTACTAAAGAAAAAATCAATGGGAAAAAACTTTAGTGAAAGAAAAAGAGTACAATATCTTTTTATGGGGACTGCCTCATTAAAACCTTGTCAAGAATAACCCAATGGGAAAAAACCTGACCAAGGAAAAAAAGTATAGTCTCCTCCTCTTGCCGACATCATTTAATGTCTCGAAATCGGCGTATCCCAATCTAATGTACCAATATTTCAAAAGAGGATTTTGGGAGTGACTTTGTAAATAAATCTGCCAGATTATCACTACTTGAGCGGATCTGTCGGACATCAATTGTCCATTGATTTTGAAGATCATGAGTGAAGAAGAATTTGGGAGAAATATGCTTTGCTCTATCACCTTTGATGTTTCCATCCTTAAATTGAGCAATGCATGCTGTATTATTTTCAAACAGGACAGTTGGAGCTATCTTATGATCAATCAGTCCACATGATGACAAAATATATTGGATTAGATTCCTGAGCTAAAAACACTCCCGACTAGCTTCATGTATCGCTAGTATTTCAGCATGATTAGAGAAGGCTGCTGCTATCGTCTATTTTGTGGACCTCCATGATATAGCTGTACCACCATATGTGAACAGATATCCTGTTTGAGATCTCCCTTTGTGTGGATCAGACAAGTATCCTGCATCTGCATAACCAACTAGTTGTGACTTGGATCCATATGGGTAAAACAATTCCATATCAACCATTCCATGAAAATATTGAAAAATTTGTTTGATTTCATTCTAATATCTTCTGATTGGAAAGGAACTATACCTTGCTAGTAAATTCACAGCAAATAATATATCGGGTCGTGTATTATTAGAAAGATACATTAGCACTCCAATGGCACTAAGTTATGGTACTTTAAGACCAAGGATATCTTCATTCTCTTCTTTAGGACGGAATTGATCATTTTCCATATTCAAAGATCTTACAATCATTGGGGTACTTAATGGATGTGACTTATCCATATATAATCTTTTCAAGATCTTTTCTGTGTATGTTGTTTGATGAATAAATATCCCATTTTTTGTATGCTCGATCTGCAGGTCGAGACAAAATTTAGTCTTTCCAAGATCTTTCATCTCAAACTCTTCTTTTAGAGCTTTTATAATTATTGGAATCTCTTCAGGAGTTCCAATGATATTTAAATCATCAACGTTCACAACAATTATAATAAATCCAGATGCAAATTTCTTTATGAAAGCACATGGACAGATATCATCATTCTTGAATCCATTTTTGGTCAGATACTCAGTAAGACGATTATACCACATTTGTCCAGATTGCTTTAGACCATATAAAGATCTTTGCAATTTGACTAAGTATAACCCATATGAATATTCATTGGATGGTTTAGATATCTTTAGTCCTTCAGGAACTTTTATATAGATATCACGATCTAATGAGCCGTATAAATAGGGTGTTACCACATCCATTAAATGCATATGCAGTTTATGATATGCAGATAAACTGACCAAATAACGCAATGTTATCGCATCCACTACAGGGGAATACGTTTCTTCATAATCTAGACCGGGCCTTTGTGAAAAAACTTGTGCCACAAGTCGGGCTTTATAGCGCACAACTTCATTTTTCTCATTTTGTTTTCTCACAAATACCCATCGGTATCCAACAGGTTTTACATCTTCTGGTGTACGGACTACAGGTCCAAAGACTTCACGTTTTGTAAGTGAGTCTAACTCATCCTTCATGGCTTCTTCTCATTTTGGCCAATCATGTCTTTGTCGACAATCTTCGACTGTTCTTAGCTCAAGATCCTTACTTTCATGCATGATATTTAATGACACATTATATGCAAATATTTCATTGACAATTGTCTTATTTCAGTTCCATTTCTCTCCTGTAAAGACATAATTTATCGAGATCTCGTCATTTTCACAATTTTCAGGTACCTGAACGTCTTCTGGCATCATATCAGAATTTTGGACAACTGCATGTGTCTTTACTATGTCTTTTTTCAACAGGAATAGTATTTACCTATTTTCTTTTTCAAAAATTTGTCTTTGGAACCGACAGACCTGCCACGCTTCTGGCGTGAATTTGCTTCGGTGGCAATTTGTCCAACTGGGACATCATATCGGAGCATTTTCAGCCGGTATATAGCATTTAGTAATCCTTTTCGTATCAAAAAATGCATAAGGCAATTCATTTGCTATTCTTTACAAATGTATAATCTTTTGAACTTCTAGTTCACATTGCCCTTATCGAGGATCTAAATGCATCAAGGATGATGCATTCCAATTAAGTTCCTTTTCAGGAAGCTTATTCTGTCCCCCTAATGTTGAAAATTTTGATTCATCAAAATGACAATTCGCAAATCGGGTTTTAAATACATCTCCAGTTTGTATCTCAATATACCTCACTATAGAGAGAGAATCATATCCAATATATATTCCCAATTTTTTTTGGGATCCCATTTTGGTACGAGAAGGTGGTGCAATGGGAACATATATCGCAGACCCAAATATCCTTAAATGGGAAACATTTGGCTGTTGGCCAAAAGCTAATTGCATAGAAGAGAACTGATGGTAACTCGTTGACCTCAAACGAATAAGTGCTGCGGCATGTAAAATAGCATGCCCCTAAGGCGAAGTTGGGAGATTTGTTATCATAAGTAAGGGTCTAGCAATTAATTGGAGGCGTTTAATAAATGATTCTGCTAACCCATTTTGTGTGTGAATATAAGCTACTAGGTGTTCAACACTTATTCCATTAGCCATACAATAAGCATCAAAAGCTTGGAAAGTAAATTCACCAGCATTATCAAGACGAATTGCTTTTATTGGATTTTCTGGAAATTGTGCTCTTAATCAAATAATTTGAGCCAGTAATCTCGTAAACGCCAGGTTGCGAGAAGACAATAAGCATACATGTGACCATCTCGAAGATGCATCTATTAGGACCATAAAATATCTAAAAGATCCACATGGTGGATGAATAGGTCCAAATATATCGCCTTGAATCCTTCCTAAGAATTTAGGGGAATCAAATCCAATCTTTACTAGTGATGGCCTTAAAATTAACTTTCCTTGAGAACATGTAGCACAACAAAATTCACTAGATTTAAAAATCTTCTGGTTCTTTAGTGAATGTTCATGGGAGTTTTCAATAATTTTCCGCATCATGGTTGTTCCCGGATGATCCAATCGGTCGTGCCAAATTATAAATTTATTTGGGCTAGTAAACTTCTGGTTTACAATGGCATGTGATTCAATTGCACTAATCTTGGTATAATATAACCCAGAATGAGAGTGAGAGTAACTTTTCTAATATAACCCTTTTATTTGAATCATGAGTTGTGATACATAAGTACTCATGATTTCCCTCATTCATTGTCTCAAAATGATATCCATTTCGGCGAATATCTTTGAAACTCAACAAGTTTCTTAGAGACTTGGTAGATAATAGTGCATTATTTATTATGAATTTTGCTTCTCTAGAAAATAAAATTGTAGCTCTTCCGGAGCCTTCTATCACATTACCTGAGCCAATAATAGTATTAACATATTCTTCTGTTGGCACAAGATGGGTAAAATATATATTACTTTTGAGAATGGTGTGCAAACTCACACTATCCGCAACGCAAATATCTTCACTATATGTCCTTGCTATTCTCTTTAAAGATAAATAATAAAAAAATAAATAGAAATATCTACGCAGTAAAATCATTTCCTTGATTGAAAATATTTTTATAAGAAGTATAGTATAAAAATTTTATTATTATTATTATCTTGGCACATTCAGTAATTTTGAAATTCATAAATATTTTATCAAACATTATTCATATATATTACACTTGAAATTCAAATGCATAAAACTTAACAAAAAGTTTTCTTACATTATTTATTCACATGAATACTTAACAAATACATATATTAAACTATTCCATCATTGATCAAATGACCAATATTTTCTTCAAAATCTTCAAAGAAATTAGATACATCATAATGAGTGGTGTGGAATTTTCAATATCATTTAAAACAAAATTTGTTTCCTTTCCTTTGTTGTCTTTTTTTCAAAAATGCTTGATAAAGATCGACTAGGTGCTTTGGTGTACGACAGGTATACGACCAATGGCCCTTTCCACCACAATGGAAATATTTATCCTCAATTGATTTATTTTGCCCATTGTTTCTTTCCTTATCCCAGCACTTCTGGTGAGATCCTCTCTTGTGAACATAATTCTTCTTCCTTCCATAATTTTTTTTGTTACCAAAACATTGCCATTTACCTCTTCTGGGGTTATGATTTGTCGCATTTACTTCAGGAAATTGGGTGGCGCCAGCTAGGCGCGCTTCATGATTCCTTAAAAGTAATTCATTGTTGCGTTCAACAACGAGAAGGTAAGAAATTAACTCAGAATACTTTTTAAATCCTTTTTCTCGATACTACTGCAGGAGCACATTCGAGGCATGGAAGGTCGAGAAAGCTTTTTCTAACATATCGGGCTTGAGAAAGTATCACCGTCTTTTAATGATTATACCTTTCTTCAAGGTCTTTCCACATATCTGCAGGATCTTTTATGTGAGATATTCATTTTTCAATCATTCGTCAAGATGACGATGAAGAAAAATCATGGCTTTAGCTTTATCCTTCTGGGATACATTTTCTGCCTTAATGGTATCTTCAAGATTCTCAATTGATTTATTTTGCCCATTGTTTCTTTCCTTATCCCAACACTTCTGGTGAGATCCTCTCTTGTGAACATAATTCTTTTTCATTCCATAATTGTGCTTGTTACCAAAACCTTGCCATTTACCTCTTCTGCGGTTATGATTTGCTGCATTTATTTCAGAAAATTGGGCGGTGCCAGCTGGACGCGCTTCATGATTCCTTAAAAATAATTCATTGTTGCGTTCAGCAACGAGAAGCCAAGAAATTAACTCAGAATACTACATTCGAGGCATGGAAGGTTGAGAAAGTTTTCTCTAACATATCGGGCTTGAGGAAGTATCACCGTCTTTTAATGATTATACCTTTCTTCAAGGTCTTTCTACATATCTGCAGGATCTTTTAATGTGAGATATTCATTTTTCAATCCATCGTCAAGATGACGATGAAGGAAAATCATGGCCTTGACTTTATCCTTCTGGGATACATTTTCAGCCTTAATGGTATCTTCAAGATCCTCAATTATAAAGATGGATTTTAGCATCTAGTATCCATGATAAATAGTTATTTCCAAATATATCAAGAGCACTAAATTCAAGATGAGAGAGTTTCGACATAATGAAAATTTGTTACCTGGAGTCTTCCTAAAATTTGATCAGAGCCTCGTACTGATAACGTGTTGTAGAATAAATAATTAAGGAAGATATAATATAAAATAAAATGTAAATAGAAGACTCTAGTTTTGATATTCACCAATATAACTATCTCACTATAATAATAGAGGTAACTTATATATTTATTACTATTATATATTAGCAACGTATGAAAAAAAGAGGAGAAAAATTTTGTATATAGACAATATAGAGAGAAGATTATTGTTATTAATGTCTTATTAACGGAGGCTTAACCTCTTATTTATACACGTAAAGAGATTTTATTTTCAACTCTCAATTAATATAAATTCATCTTATAAATTCATCTTTAAAAAGATGATTCCTTCAATTAACTGCCCAAGTCATAAATGGACATCCATGCATTTATTTTTATCATAATAATTATTTAGTATAACCCTAGAAAAGTATTTTCATTTTGTATGAATTTTGAACTCCTGGTTGAATATTATTTAGAATTCTAAACTCTAGAAAATATAAATTTAGCCTACATCTAAAAGAAAGATTGAGGTTCAATAGAGAGAAACTAAATTAAGTTTCTGTATTATATTTAATATAAAATATACTAAATTGAATTATATTAGTATTATGTTTAGTTTAAAATAAATATAAAAATTAAAGAATAATTTTAAAATAAAAATTAAATAAAATAATTTTTTTTAAAATTATTAAAATTTTAATTTTTGTCTTAAAAAATATGTCTCGTGTGTCTATTTTTTAGAAGTGCTTAAGAGATTCAAATTTTGTCTCAAAATTGATTGAAATTTTAATTTCAATCCCTAACTACTAAACATATAAAACAAATGCTACCTAAGTGTTGCGAGGATTTTAAACGTCTACTATAAAATTATTTAGCATTTCAAACTCTAAAAAATTAATAGTTTGGGATTAAAACCCTAAAAAAAATATATTTGTGGAGTTTCAAACTAAAATAAAAATATTTAGAATTTCAAAACCTAAAAATATTTAAATTCAAAGTTTTAAACAATAAAGAAACAACCCAGCTACGCTATTTTGCAATAGTTTCAAACCCCTATGACATAACATTTTAGGATTTCAAACCCTAAAATAGATATGAATAAATTTAAGTTTTAAACGCAAAAAGAATATCCTCGTAAGATTTGGAATCTAAAATGTATTTTCACTAGTTTTGTTCATCTAAATTATTCATGAAACTAAATTTCGCATTGTAGAATTTTTTATTTTGTTAAGGAACCAATTTTTCATTTAACGAATTAATCAAGTATTAAAATAGTGGGCAAGTAAAAATTAAGAGAAGAAAAAGAAATTGTTGGCCGATGTCCAAAGTATCAAATAATTTCATGAGCAGTAAATAACTAAACATGAATATCATCAATGCAGAGTTTAACGAGGGGAAAGACAAAAGATGTTTTTAAAAAAGAAAAAAGGGAGAGAAGAGAGAAAAATGGAAAACAATTAAAATATGGGAAAGAATGAATAAAATGATTGATCCACATCTTGTACAAATGGAGCTTCCCGCATTACGATGGGTTGCTCTGAAAAAACTGACCAAATTAGAGAATGTGGTTCTGTCATTGCGAGGGAGGCAAATCATCAGGTGAGTCCTGCTCAGCTTCGGGTGATGGCGGTGTACCAAAGTCCAAACTGGGAAAGACACCCGGTGGCCTCGCCCGAGGTTCAATCGAGAGTAATTGGCTTGAATCACCCACCACATCCGCCCATCCATAGTGAGGTTCAGCCCTTCATAGAGTCACAAACATTCTCAAATCCAAATGGAATACATGCCATATTCATAATCAAATCAAATATATTTTGGAATGTACACCCATTCCACTTCAAAAAAGGTTTTCAATTGGTAAAGTAATTTAAGTAAGCTTAAAGCGGGCCAAACTTCATTTATAATACAGGCAATCAAAATTTGTTAACTAAACATTTTTGGCAGTGATCTAATCGTATATAGTCACTATTAAAATTGTTTGACTCTTGTAATTATTTCGAAAGTCATGTAAAGATATGAATGGTTGACACGTGACAGTAAGAGTATTAAAATTGATCTGTAAATTTATTTATACATGTTAAATGTTTGAGTAAATGGTCAAATTAGTCTTTAAAAGATCACTCATTCTCCAAAACGGTCCCCGAAAGACTTTTTTAATCAAATTCGTTCTTTGAAGATTTTAAATTAGTCATGTTAGTCCTTCCGTCACTTTCATTGCTAACGGTGTCAAAGTTTGTTGATGTGGTACGTTAAGTAACATCACAACACACATTTCGTATTTCTAATTGACTATTAACATGATTAATTTAAGAAATTAGATCAAATTAACCTCAAATTAAGGAATTCCAATACCTCAAGTTCTCCTCTCAATTAAGTTTTGATTTGATCTAATTTCATAAATTTATTATGTGAAATAGTCAATTGAGACTCCTAGAAGTGTGTTGTGGTGTCACTTAACGTGTCACATTAACAAATTTTGACACCATCAACAAAAAAGTGGCAAAAGAACTAATATGACTAATTTAAAATCTTTAAAAGACGAATTTGATTAAAAAAAATTTCGAGGACCAAGTTGAAAAAACGAGTAATCTTTTAAGGACCAATTTCAATAAATATTGGTAGCTGAGAATAACATTCTTACTCATAATAAGTCTCCTCGTCCACAACTATATCCCAGCTTTCGCCCGTAGTGCTATTTCCGTACTTATGTACCTTCCTGTTGCAGACAAAAGTCGAATCAAGTAGAAATAGGCGTGTATGTAGCACCAATTTTTTAATTTTAAGTTTCTTATGATAAATAATCACGATTAGTAACGAGCATGATAATTAGAAAACGAAAATATAAGAGAGACTAAACACTCCTTGATATTTCAGAAATGCATTTTGAGGAAGTGCATTAAATATTGGGACTGGTGCATAAAAGCTTCATATCATTGGAAATAGATTTATTCAATACTTCCAATTCACAATAAGCTATCGTCATGAGCAAATATATCCGAACAATCAGGTGTATGGCTCCATACCCGTTTCCAAAGTGCTCTTCTCCCCAAGTTCTTGACCAACCTGGTAAAGGGAAAAAAAATGCATTCACTTAAGAAAACACATTAAAGCAATATTGTTATGTTGAAGAGTGAAATAACTTTGACAAGTGCCCTTTGCAGCAGCTAAACCTTTTATCATTAACTTTACGAGAAAATTGAGAAAAAACTGGAGAGCAGAATAAAACAAGTGATGTCCACAGAATAAAATCAGTAATGTCTTGTTTTCGGGGATGTCCAACTATTCAGTGTCAAAAGATGCACAAATAAAACTTTAAAAATTGCCAATGCAGACAATGAGCCAAGCTTCAAGTGGAATGAAACTCCAAGACTACCTCCATTGGAGTATCGCAATATGGAGTATGGAATGAAAACAGATGGCATTTGGTTACTTAATGGGAACTACTAAGTATGAAATAAATGTTGGAGTAGACTTTATGTGGAAGCTTAAATTACAGTACATACGTTCACCACTTGGAGATACATGCCATGTTTCCCCATGACGGGAACCTATGCCTTTAAAAAACCTTTCCTCCCATTTGTCTCCCCATTTTGTTCCAAGCTCAGTTTCAGCCCACTTATCTGTCCTGAGGAAGTTTCAACAAGGAGCAAAGAAATAGAAGACAAAATTCAGAACTAGTATAGCCAGAAATTTTTATACTCATATCCCCTTTTCCAAAGAAATCTACAGGAAAATTGACAAAGGTATATCCATAGGAGGCCATAAAATAAAATAAAGCAAGAAAAAATAACAAGCAAAGCAAGCTAAAATTTGAAGAGGTCCAGCAAAAAATATCATATAACACTTGTAAACACAGTATCGGCTGATATTACATTATATCAAAATCAACCTTCAACTACCGAATGATATTTTATAGGAGCAAAATTTCACAAACTCCACTGTTGGAAAGTCTGAATGTACATCATGTAGGTCATACCCACAACATCTCATGTGAATTCACATCCATCAATATTTGTCCAGATAGAAACACGTATATCATCTAACACAACTTTATGATATAATCTCATAAGAAATGAAATTTTCTGTTCAAAATTTTGTTAATGTGATTAGCGTACTAGCTACATACAATTCAACAGTTCTATATTACCTGCAATAAGTTATTTAGATGATATACGTGTATCAATTTTTACAAATGTAAACAAATGTTAACTCATGGATACAGACGCACAAACACGCACACACTAACAGAGAATCCTTGCAAAAAGAAAAACTAAGGCTATATTAATGATGTGTTACACATTCGCAACATGCAAATGCAGATGAGAATAAAGCAAACTCTTTAGATAGGAAAGTTAGAATACAAACCATTTGAGAACAGATCCTCTCCCATCATAATGCTCTCCCCACTTTTCCCACCATGATTGCTCATTCAGTCTACCATACTTATGTGCCCCTTTCTCAGTCCAGCCTTTAGCATCATATTTTTCCCACCTACACAAATTCAAAACAGTCATATCATAAATTCATTTGAGTAATACGATGAATATAAATGCCAACTTTTTTATATAAATGCACAAGACACATTAACTCACCACTTCTCATACCATCCTGCATTTTCAGTTCCTGATTTAGCTTGTTTTTGTGCACTCCTTTCTATTCTTGCTATGTTACTGCAAATTTAAACATGCCAGAATATGGTTTAAGAATGTTTAGGGTTCATTCATCCACAACAAGCAGAAAAATAAAGTAATGACCTCCATTCATCTTGCTGAAGATTTTCTTGCCAAGTTTCCCACCAAGAATCCCCTTCAGAATTTCTACCAGATTTCTCCACACCTGCAACAACATAAAAAACTAATCATCTGCACCCACGAAATTAGATTTTGTAAGAGTCGAAAAAATAAGAATGCAACAGTCCTGCAACTAGGAACTCTCACGAGTGTCCTAGTAAGTTCAGGCTAGTGAATTGAACACAAAGGAACTAATATACCTAGCTCTTTATATCCGGTCCAGTCACTCTTCTCCCACCACTGTCAATTAGATCAATAAAGCCAATTAAATGAATCCACTTGGGGTGTGATACTGATAGGGTTATGAATATTTTCAAGAAAACATATAAAGAATGAGTCCGGCTTGGAAGACAGTTGATGCAATTCTTAAAAGGATACCAACTTAAATATACTTCAAAATTTGTTTTGAGATTATATGCTTGATTCAGCTATAAGAAATGTCAATGGAGTATACTCAAAACATATAAACACATATCAGATGCCAATGGAACTATCCAGCTGCTTGATTTAACAAAAGATAAGTCTTAAGTGACATAAAAAAAAATGGAAGAAGCCCTCAAAGATTTCCAAAAGACAATATTTATTTACAAATAAACTCCAGAATAACATTTAGTCCCATCCATATTCTAGAGTTTAAAGTAAAGAGAAACGACCAAAAGCAAATGAAAGAAACCACATATGTAAAGCATTTAAAATGTAGAAATTCAGGTTTTAAAAATGTCTAGGCAATAAATTCAAATATTTTAAGATAATTCCAACGTTATGATTTCACTTGTATGTGCAAGGATGGGTCACTGTGATGACACTTCAGGGATAACTAGAAATTACCCTTGTCAAAAAATGAATATTCTTATAAGGTCAATCAGCATTAAATTCATGAAAATCAGTAATAACATTAACTTTCAAACTAGAGCTGCTCCAAGAGTAAAAACCATATTCCTAGAAATATCTGATTGCAGATTAGTGCTCAACATTTCCTAGTAATAGAAAGTGTTAACCATCAAGATCCTCTTCCCATTACATGCAACCATATTTGCCAAATAATATATTTATCTAAGCTACGGAAGTATTCAGTTGAAAAGCTGTGATATTACAAGCTCTGTCTTTAAAAGCACCAGCAAGTCATTCCATAATGTTGCTATCATTTTTGTTTTTAGTTTTACTATAAATCATCCCACAACAAAAAGAAAGTATGGAAATATTTCCGGTCTGCAGCTTGGAAATACAATCAGATCCATATATATATATATATATATATATATATATATATATATATATATATAGCCTAATGTTCTCTTTAAAAAAAAAAACCAAGATAATTTGCTGGTACTGAATAAGAATATATTTGATAACTAAGCATAGAAAAATAACCGATATGAAAGCTTGCATTCAAGAAATTTTGTTAACATAATCTTCTTCGATAGGTTTACTCTCACACTAAACCAAAACAAGTACCGTTTCTTTCCATTCTGAGGAAGTATCATGGGATTGACCACCCATTTTTGTCCATCTACATCTATATCCATTTTCACCCAGTTCTTCACCACTTTCTCTGTACCAGGTACTGCCATCTTCATTAGTGCCGGTCTCGTTAATATTTTCATTTAACAAGCTAATACCCCAGTCTTTCTCATTTGCTATACCAGTGTCTGTGGAAGAACCAGTAAAGATAAACAGATATAATATTCAGCACTCCATTATTGAGCAATGTACATATCTAAAATGGCCTCTGTTAATGTTCAGAACATATATAAAGTGGTAAATATGGCGATTATGAAGTACCTCTTTTTGGTGGCGTATCACGTGATTGTGGACCAGAATTTCTCGGGGTGCAACGAGGAAAGAATTTTTCCTGCTTCAGAAAGGATCTGTGGCCATCATGAAGCACCATGATCATTGATTAAAAAAAAATGTTTCAACCACCACAGATTGTGTGAATCTATAAACAACACCCAATTTAACATTCAGAGTTATAATTGCTTCCCAAACCAAAGCATCTTAATTTTTCTTGAGAAAACATTGTGGACGACCAGAAAGCCTAAACAGAAAAGAAACAATGAAAAGTGTTTTTCATCCTTCCTTGCTCCTAGAGGTAGATCAGAACATTTCAGTATGATGACAAAATCAACGCCTAATTATTTTCATTTTAAAACCAGTATAATAGTTAGGATAAATTAAGAAATCTTTGTGGATATAAACATAATCACATCAGCCTTCAGAAGTCGAGGATACAATCGAAAATACTAAAATTATTTTACCCTCATTGATCATTCTGCTTAATGGTCGATGCATCTTCCTACATTACATAGTGACAGATGCATATATAAAGCCACTTTCATTTATTATATTACAAACCAGAACATGGACATCACAATCACAAGCATCTTCCAAGTACGTTTGAAATCAGAAAATAAGCTATGGAAATTCCTAAAAAATCATTTGCAATGATATTCGTAATTCATGACATATACACTACTACACAAAAAATTGAGCCGAAACAAAAAGGCGTAGTAGGTTAGCACTGATGCAGGAACGTTTTGTTTCATAATCCGTATAGAACATACTACAGATCCAATATCATTTTAAAACCACAAAAGTCACAGCATCGATATCAAGCCAATACATGCAAACTCCAGAGACCTATACGAATAAATTTCAAACAACTAAGAAAACAACCATTCTATATATAGACGTACGGCGGAGAAGCGAAAGGCATTGCGGCAGGAGAAGCCTGAATTCTGACTCTGAGAGTGTGAGAGTGAGGCTTTTTCTTTGCATCGAAGCGCCATTCGTCATTCTTGTCGCCGCCGTTGCCGCCAGGACCACTCGTTCTGCGAATCGGAGTAACCGAGTCGGAACAGCAGCATCGCAGTTGGAAACTACCGAGTCGAACTCGGTCTGCACCGGAGCAGACCTTCCTGCGCTTCCTGGAGCCGAAACCGAGGACGTTAGTGTTAGGCTGGAGAGCAACACTGAGTCGCCTAACTCGTAGCTTGAAATCGAAGTGCGTGGTGGAGAAGCCTCTAGAACTTGCCGCCATTAACGCCAAATCACATTGACGCATAAATTAGGTCAAAACGCAAATGCAAATGTAGTTGCAGTTCGTAACTAACTGTTTAGTTGCTGCTTTGCGTCTATCACAAAATGATAGTGAGGACAGAAATGGAATGTGAGGGATAATTGTCGAATGAGAAATGAAAGGAGCGTGAGGGAGAGGAAGAAGAAGAAGAGGAATGTGTGAATTGAAGCATTTGAATTGAGAGTGAGATTGAATGCGAGAAATTGAAGAGAAGAGGAAGTAGAAGTAGTGGTAGAGAAGGGGAGGAAGAAGAGAGAGCGATGTGAATGTGATGATGAGATCAGATCCGGGCTGGGCTGGGCTGGGCTTCTTCGACTATGGCTGCGAATCCCGAGATTTACTCTTATATATGAGCATACACGTGAGCATTTGGATCCCACCACTATTGGTGTCACTTATTCCACTTTCTTTACGCCACGTGTCACCTGTTCAACCGCCACCGGTATCTTTGTTGGATGAGAGTACCAGCTCACACTATTTTTTTTTCCTTTTGTTTTTAAACAAACTTATAATTAATCCTTAATCTATTTCTTTTCTTGTCAATTTGTCATTCACAGCTTTTAATGCGTGGCCATACTTGCTTGATGTAAATATAAAATATTTGGTCATGATTGGATTGTATTTGGATAATAAATACAAATATATCTTCAATTAATTAAGGTATAAGTATGTGTTATATTAAATAATATGATTAAATTATTTATTAATTTTAATTATTATTTTATAAAAATATATTTTTATGTTAATAGTACTATAAATATTTACAATTATATATATATATATATATATATATATATATATATAATCAACAGAAAAAAATAAAATAACTATTCAAATAAAATATATATTAAAATATAAGATACATATTAAAAATACATAAAATTATATAATGAGATAATGAAGTTAAACTCTACTTTGGTCTATAGGATTGACGAATTGTATTAATTTAGTTCTTGATTTTTTAATTGTTACAATTTGGTCTCTAAATTTAAAAAATGTACTAAAATAGTCTTTTGTATATTTTTCGTCACTGGAATTCAATACTGTTAGTAACTTAACTCAAATTTTGCCACGCTGGACGACATCGTTTGAGGGTTATGATAAAGAATTTGGTTATGACAAAATTATTCAAATCCTCAAACAACGTAGATTAATGCCTTCTTTAGTGTCAAAATGCGTACGACGTCGTTTTAATATGTCAAGCGTGGCAAGACTTGAGTCATGTCACTAACGGCGTTGAGTTCCGGTGACGGAAAATACACGAGAGACTATATTGATGCATTTTTTTGAATATGCGGGGACCAAATTGTAATAATTGAAAAGTGAGGCTAAATCAGTGCAACTCGCCAATTTCAAAGACCAAAGTAAGACTTAACTCGAGATAATGAGATTGAGATCACATGTCTCACTATTGTATAATAAAAAAATTATAAAATCATCCATTTTTTTATTGTTTAGGGGTCAAGGGCCCAAGATAAAAGAATAAAAACTACATTCTAATTACTCTAGTAAACACCTTCCTCTTTTATCAGCTTCAAGTGACGGAACTAACCAATGAGCCTTAGTTCACATGGCATATTTTTACTTCCCCACCTCAAAGGTCTAGGATTCAAATTCTAGAGATTGCAATTGAGAAAAAAATGTGATAAAAGTGTGACGAGTGTGTGGGTGTGTTGTGTACCTAGAATTGGGGTTCTTCAATTCATTGGGGTACCTAGGAATAGAAGTTGTCCAATCCACTAACAAAAAAAAAACGTGACGGAACTAGAAACGAGAGACGAGAAACGAATTGAGGAATTCCCGCCAAGGGACCATGGGTGTGTTTGGCCAAAGTATCGGCACAGTAATTAGTTTCTCTCATGACATGGTTGATGCTGAAGTCACCCAGATTTGCTTGAAGGCCATGGATAGCTCGAAGGAAGGCTACAAACGTCTACGGATGAATGTGATAGAGGTTGAGGAAGCACAATTACGTTTCACTTTTGAGTGCTTTGTTATTTCTAACCGACAGTAGTGAAGGCTTTGGTTAGTGAAAATAGAGTTTTCATGCTATTGAAAGGGATCGGTAAAAATATAATTATGCTCATGAAATCGGCTTATTGTAAACTTTATTATGTGTTGGAGAGTTTAGAAATTAGTTTCTAATGATGTTTTGATTGAAAATTAATATACTAAGTTTATCAATCTTAGATTTAATTGGATGATGCAAATAGAGGTGACCATGATCGAAGGTTGGAGGTGTTGGGAGAAATAGGTTGAAGAAGACAATTGTTAGTTAGTTGTGAATGTTGTAGAGTTTTTGGTTTCATTGTCTTTGGGATAGGTTTCTGAAAACAATACATGACATTATATCTACAATCGTTTAATTTCATATTTGCTTTTTGTAATGCTTTCCTTAATGAATCTTCTCCTCTGTTGGAAGATTTTTTGCTATTAACTCTACCACCCTCAAACTCCCAGGTCTCTTCTAAATACTCTCCATAGTTGACTAGATCTATAAGGTATTTATAATTTTATCTATTAGGAGTTTTTTATTAGGCTAGTCTTACATCCCTTGATTCCTTCTTCTATGTCTTTTTTGTCAAATAAAATTGTTTATGAAACAATTAGGGGTGACAAAATGGGTCGAACTCACCGAACCGACCCTATAGAATCTGCTACAGGTATTCAAGACCCAGTCCGACCAAAACCAAGCCCGAACTTAGGGCATATTTTGTCAAGTTCGGATTTGTCATTTCTACTCAATGTTATTTTCGGGTAAGGTTTGGGTTGTGCTTCGGATCGCTCGGCGTGGCTCGAAGTTTTTTTTACAACAAAAATATATATTTTAGAGTAAAATTTGTAATGTTATAATATACTTTTATACTTCATTAATATTTTTTATATTATACGATATTAGTTTTGTTTTAAAATATTTTATTTTGATATAAATATGATATAGTATTTATTAAATTAAATTTTTAAAGGTAAAATTTTATTACCTTAATATAGAAATTTGTATATACTAATTTTATATCGAATCAATCTAGTTTAACCTGGTTTATTTCAGACCACTTTCAGATCCGGTTAAAATAGACCCATTGGCCTTTTAAAACTGGATTCGGGGTCAACTTAAACCCGATCCGATCCATAAAGATCTCTAAAACTCGGCAAAAAGAGCGAGTCAGGTTAGGATTTGGAATCCACTAAATAAAAAAATCTGGTAAATCACGGACCAAAAATTTTTATTTTTATTTTTTAATTAAATAAAAGAGTAATTAAAACTACAAAAATTGATAATTATATAATTTTCAAACTTTTTTATTTTTTCTTTTTTTTCCTCTTTTAGTTATTAACTTTATTTATTTTATAGTTTAATTACTCTGTCGGTCCCTATAGTTTTATCGAATTTTCGATTGAGTTCGTATACATTTTTTCTTTTCAATTAGATCCTTATACCATTTATTTTTTTAATTAAGTCTCTACCGTAAAAAAATGGTCCGAATTAACGAAATATTCTAAAGTTAAGGATAAAAAATCTAATCTAGAACACCTCAATATTTTCTAAATTATAAAAACATCCTTATTGTTCTCCTCAAACTCAAAAACTCCAAACCCTTTTGAATTTTTGTTGAGCTCTGCTGCTGAGTGTGAAAACTCTCACCCTCCTTAACCCTTAACTTTCTTCTCTCTCTCTCTATATATATATATATATATATATATATATATCGACTCATCGTGTTGGGTGGTTATGCCACTGTGGACCTCGTCGTCTTCCTCAGCCAATTTTGTTCCCCATCACATAAGATCGTCAACGTTCAGAGCTTGTGTTTCACATTTAAGTAGGTTGGTCCCTAAATCAGAAGCTCCAATTGTAGATCTGAAATTGTTGTTGTGATTTGAATTTGTCATGGTTTAGGGTTTAGCGATGATTTTGTTGTGAGATTCGCCATGCCAAATAATTACCGGCGGATAGCCTCTTCCGACAGTAAAGTTGTCGGTAACCTTTGGCGGAAAAATAAGACAAATAGGCACCAAATTTAGTGTCAGAGTTACCATCAAATTTTTAATGGAATGTTGCGTTTTGGTGATCTGCCTGGTAAATCCGATGATCGTGCCCTAAATTTGAACCGTGAACCCTCTCCTCCTTCATTTAGAATTTATTTTCTCTCTCTAACTTCTCACCTTCCTCTCTCTCTAATCACTCACCCTCTCATTCTCTCTCTAACATTTTCATCTCTCCTCTCCGTCAACATCCTCCACTGCTACTACTAACTCCCTGCTACTTCTGCTTCTGTCGCCACTATACCTCCACCTCTCTTTTCCGTTTTTTGTTGGTCTGCATTCAAGATTTTTTGTTTGAACTCTTTTTCAAATGTTGTTACTTTAAGTTAATTAATTAGTAAAATTTAGTTAGTTTAATTTTCTATTTTAATAGATTTAGGTGGTTGAAATAGGTTAAATTAATCTATGAAATTGATGAAAAATATTAAATTATTGAATTATTTGTTGATTCTTGTTGCTGAAATTATTTAAAAAATACTTGACTGTATTAATGAATCGCTATTTTATTACTGATTTTGATGAATTTTAATATTAAAATTATTTAAATAATTTTGATTATGGTCATTCATTGTATTAAAATCGCTTAATGCATGACAATTTAAAATCATTGGCGGTATAACATGGCCACATCACAGGTTGAGTGGTGTGTTTGATAAACACGTTAGAAGCACGTTCAATTTTCTTGAACGCTGTAATTTTTGTTTGACTAATTTTTTTCTTCTAAAAGTCAACATGATTTTGGATTTCAAGTCCCGTTTACCAAAAACAACGAATGGTAGTTTTTACCTTCACTTGATAAATTAAAAAATTAATTGACATTTTACTAATTTTGCCATTCAATTTCATTTACAATAAAAGATACCAAAAATAATAATTAGAATTCTTGAATTTTTTTCATGACTTTACTTTACAAACAAATATTTTTTTATATTATTATTAGTACTCTTTGTTAAGTTTTAATTTTTATCAATTTTTTATTTATTTTTCTTGTTAATAATATGAATATTTTTGTTTAGATTTTTTTATATTCACTTATGTATAATATTGTATTTTTTTAATAGAATTTTTAGTATTCATTGTTGATATAATTTTTTTTAATCATTTTTATTAATACGTATTTTTTTTTTATAGAACTTTATTTTTTTATTTAATTTTGTATATTTTTTACCATATATTCTTAAATTAGTATATATTTTATTTATTATTGTTAATTTTTATAATATAAATTTTATTAGAAGGATATAATTAAATAAAAAAGAATATTAAAAAAGAGTACTAACAAATTATAATCAAGAGAGTACTAAATTTTAACATATAAATTTAAATTCTTTTTTAAATAAATTATAATCAAAGAATATTAAAATAATATAATTTTAAATGATATAAATTTATGTCTTTTTTAATAATTTTTGTCTAAACATAATTTTAAATGATATAATTCAAATAACATTCATTTTATTATAATTCATTTTAATATAAATTAATCAAACATAAATCATATTAACATCACATTTTATCAAAATCAAATTTATAAAATCAATTTATATAAACTTTCATTTGCAAACTCTAATTCAAATATACACTACATACTACATAGTTACCGACACAACAAAGATCGAAAGCGAACTTAAATTTCTGTTGGAAACAAAAGTCTTTTTCTCTTATCCATTTGTCCCAAAGTCCAGTCACTCAGAAATGCTCAAGTCTTTCCTCCCACAATGCCCTGTCACGTGGCACTCAAATATAACTTGAGCACACATCAAAGTACCTATTGACCAAGAGAATAACAAATTATGGATAAGAGACTGACTCAAAATGAATGCGCACTTACGTGTTGTTACCAAAGGTTGGGAGAAGATTCGTGGTTATTAATCCTTCACGTGTCAAGGCAAAACAAGTCAGCTAACAACTGAGAACCCTGGCATTGTTCTTCAACTGATATCTGATTATATCTACATGAGAAGCACGATGAAAGTGACTTGTTATAATAAACTGTCAACAATAGATCACATTCAACATTCTACCTCGTCACTTAGACAATTTAGCACAAAAGATAAGGTTTTGCAGGTTAAAGCCTCAAGTCCCTAGTGTTCCTTTCAGTTTCCATGACACATAATAAAATGAGGCCAATAATTTTTTTTAAAATAAAATAAAAAAATTTATTATTTCTCTACCCAAGATTTTTGGACTTTAATTTTAATGTTTTTTGGTATTCGGACAAGTTCTCTAAATCACTGGCAAATTCTGTAAAAGCTAGCAAATTCGTTGTTCCCTCCCCCAAACTCTCTTTTAAAATTTTTAAAATACACGTTTTTAATCCATGTCATCGTCTCCAAAAGAGTATATAGATCTATAAACAATACACAAAAATACCCAAATAATAAGTATGACTTTTTTAAAGATTTTTTTAATTATAAATTAAGAAAACAAACCATATTTAACAATGGCAACCATTATTATCATCTCAAAAAATACATAATACATCAGAATAAGCCATATTTAATAAATATTTTTTTAATTATAAATTAAAAAATAATTATTTTTCAAAAATAAAATATGATTTATTTCTGTGTACTCTTGTATATTAAATAAAATACATAAGAATACACAAGAATATATAGGAATAATTTGTATTTTATTTTTGGGAAATAATTATTGTTTTCAATTTATAATTAAAAAAATTCTTGTTAAATATGTCTTATTCCGATGTACCCATGTATTTTTGGAGACAATAATAATGGTTGCCATTGTTAAATATGACTTGTTTTCTTAATTTATAATTAAAAAAAATTCTTGAAGAAGCCATGTTTATTATTTGGTATTTTTGTATATTCTTGTATACTGTTTGTAGATTCATATACTCTTTTGGAGATGATGACAGATTAAAAACGTGTATTTTAAAAATTTTAAAGGGGAGTTTGGGGAGGGTATGGCGAACTCTATCATTTTTATAGAGTTCGTCAGGCATACGACGAATTTGCTAGTTTTTATAGAATTCGCTGGTTTCCGGCGAACTTGTCCAACTACAAAAAAAAATCGTATTTGGAGAATTAAAGTCCAAAAATAAGTTTTTTTATTTTATTTTAGAAAAAAATTCAGCCAATAAGAGTCTGTTTGAAAAGTAGCAAAAGGTTTGACAAATAAAAAAGTGGCAGAAGCTATTTTTTTTTACTTTTAAATAATGAAAGGTCACAATATGCTTATTTGGCACCATTTTAAAGAAAAATTTTTAATTTTTCAAAAAATTAATTCACAATTTTTAAAAAAAATAAAAATATATGATTTTTTCTTTTTGATAAGTTATTTTATCACTTCTGTAAAAAAATGTTTTCTATTTCTACTGAAAATACTAGCCTTGTATTGACTATCCACCACCATTTTTAGATAATGTTCAATAATATTCCTTCTGAACCATCTACTCATCTCATTTTACCACTCTATTTTTATTATTAAATTTGTATTTAACATTATATGTGGTATAAAATCTCTGTTTTAATTTTATTTTTTCACGTGATTATATTTTTATATAACTTGCTATTATTTTTATAGTTAGTTATAGTAAATTCTTGACCCCAATAAAAGAGGAAGAAATTCTAATAGGAGTAAAAAAATAAAAAATAAAAAACAATAATAAAATATACATTAATAATTTAACACATATTTCACTTTTGTTTTTTATTTTCACCTGCCATATCATACACAATAAAACAGCAAACACTAGCTACATAATAAATTTTTTGGCATTGCCATCAAGATTATTGTGAACTAAAATTTTGTTATTATTCACCATATACAAGAACATCCTTATGGGTGAGGTGAAGTAAAAGAACCCATTTCTATTGATATTACTTGGGAAGAACCAAATACTGACGCTAAAAAAATGAAACTAATAAGAGAACAAATAAAGAATCAATTGCCTAATCGATTGTAATCTTAGTGATTAGGTAATGTAAAATTAACATTCAATATTGAAAAGAATTTGTTATCGTTATTTTAATATCTATTTTCTTGTGTAAAAAACATTGTATTTTTTGAGTTATTTATTCAAACGCTACACCTTTAAAATAAGTATTTCTATAACTAAAATCCAAATACATAACTTATTTATATGCTGCTATTAATAAAAATTTTTATACTTTAAGCCATTGTTATTAAAACCGGACCGGATCAGCCGGTTCGACCGAAAAATAAAATTTCATCAAAATGAAACCCCCTCCCTTAAGAAGATACACTGTAGCCACAATGATGAGCGGATAATTTATACGCTTTTTGGCATTGTTTTTAGTATGTTTTAGTTAGTTTTTATTATGTTTTTATTAGTTTTTAATTAAAATGCACTTTTCTGGACTTTACTATGAGTTTGTGTATTTTTCTGTGATTTCAGGTATTTTCTGGCTGAAATTGAGGGACCTGAGCAAAAATCTGATTTAGAGGCTGAAAAGGACTGCAGATGCTGTTGGATTCTGACCTCCCTGCACTCGAAGTAAATTTTTTGGAGCTACAGAAGCCCAATTGGCGCGCTCTCAACTGCGTTAGAAAGTAGACATCCTGGGCTTTCCAAAAATGTATAATAGTCCATATTTTGCCTGAGATTTGATGGCCCAAATTGGCGTTCCAAATCAGCTCAAGATTGCCCGGCGTTAAACACCGGAACTGGCACAAGAATGGGAGTTAAACGCCCAAACTGGCACAAAAGCTGGCATTTAACTCCAAGAAAAGTCTCTACACGAAAATGCTTCAATGCTTAGCCCAAGCACACACCAAGTGGGCCCGGAAGTAGATTTTTATGTCATTTACTCATCTTTGTAAACCCTAAGCTACTAGTTCTCTACAAATAGGACCTTTTACTATTGTATTCTCATCGAGGTAGCTATCTTTGAGTAGTCTTATGCTATCTTAGATCATTGGGAGGCTGGCCATTCGGCCATGCCTAGACCTTGTTCTTATGTATTTTCAACGGTGGAGTTTCTACACACCATAGATTAAGTTGTGGAGCTCTGCTGTACTTCGAGTATTAATGCAATTACTATTGTTCTTCTATTCAATTCAGCTTATTCTTGTTCTAAGATATCACTTGTTCTTCAACTTGATGAATGTGATGATCCATGACACTCATCATCATTCTCACCTATGAACGTGTGCCTGACAACCACCTCTGTTCTACCTTAGATTGAGTGGATATCTCTTGGATCCCTTAATCGGAATCTTCGTGGTATAAGCTAGAATTGATGGCGGCATTCAAGAGAATCGGAAGGTCTAAACCTTGTCTGTGGTATTCTGAGTAGGATTCAAGGATTGAATGACTGTGACGAGCTTCAAACTCCTGAAGGCTGGGCGTTAGTGACAGACGCAAAAGAATCAATGGATTCTATTCTAACCTGATTGAGAACCGACAGATGATTAGCCGTGCTGTGACAGAGTGCGTTGAACATTTTCACTGAGAGGACGGGACTGTAGCCACTGACAACGGTGATGCCCAACATATAGATTGCCATGGAAAGGAGTAAGAAGGATTGGATGAAGACAGTAGGAAAGCAGAGAGACGGAAGGGACAAAGCATCTCTATACGCTTATCTGAAATTCTCACCAATGAATTACATAAGTATCTCTATCCTTATTTTATGTTTTATTCATCTTTTAATTATTAATCCTCCATAACCATTTGAATCTGCCTGACTGAGATTTACAAGATGACCATAGCTTGCTTCATACCAACAATCTCCGTGGGATCGACCCTTACTCGCGTAAGGTTTATTACTTGGACGACCCAGTGCACTTGCTGGTTAGTTGTGCGAAGTTGTGATAAAGAGTTGAGATTGCAATTGAGCGTACCATGTTGATGGCGCCATTGATGATCACAATTCCGCGCACCAAGTTTTTGGCGCCGTTGCCGGGGAATTAAATGTCCTAACTACAGTTTCGCATTTGTTTCCTGCAATAACAGTGCCAAGTTTTGATCTGGCAACAACACCAAGTTTTTGGCGCCGTTGCCGGGGATTGTTTGAGTTTGGACAACTGACGGTTCATCTTGTTGCTTAGCTTAGGTATTTTTCTTCAGAGTTCTTAAGAATGAATTCTAGTGTTTCAAGGTGATGTTCTTATCATCACCAAAGCTGATTGATTCTCATCAATTTAGCTCTTGAATGCAATGTCCTGCTGAAGCTTGGCTAGCCATGTCTAATTTCTTTAGACTAAAGCTTTAGATTAATATTGCATGATTCATGGAATTCTCATTAAGAATTTTGATATCTTTATTTTCTTTTCCACTCAATTTTCGAAAAATCCAAAAAAATTATAAAATCATAAAAACCAAAAATATTTTATGTTTTTTTTTGTTGAGTCTAGTGTCTCATTTTAAGTTTGGTGTCAATTGCATGTTTCTATTCTTCTTGCATTTTTTCGAATTCATTCATGTGTCTTAATTGATCTTCAAGTTATTCTTGATGATTTCCTTGTTCTGATCTTTAAATTCTCTTGTCTTGAGTGTTTTGTTGTTTCTCATATGCATTCTTATTTTGTTAGTGTCAATAGTATACAAACTTCTAAGTTTGGTGTCTTGCATGCATTGTTTATTTGATCTTAGTTTCATTTTGATTATTTCTCATTATTAAAAATCCAAAAAAAAATTTTTATTTGTGTCTTTTCAAGTCAATAATACAGAGAATTGAAGATTCAGAACATACAACAGAGGAATTATACAGAAAAAGCTGGGCATTCAAAACGCCCAGTGAGGAAGGAAAACTGGCATTTAAACGCCAGCCAGGGTGCCTGGCTGGGCGTTTAACGCCCAAAAAGGTAGTGTTTTGGGCGTTAAACGCCAGAATGTGTACCATTCTGGGCGTTTAACGCCAGGATGGCATAAGAGGGAAGATTTTGTTTTTAACTCAAAATTTTTTCAAGTTTTTCAAAATTTTTCAAAATCAAATCTTTTTCAAATCATATCTTTTCAATCATATATTTTCAAAATCAATTTCTTTCTTTTTCAAAGATACTTGCTAACAATTAATGATTTGATTCAACATTTCAAGTATGTTGCCTTTTCTGTTGAGAAAGGTTTAATGTTTGAATCATATCTTTTCTTATTAGCCAAGTCATTAATTTTTAAAATCAAATCTTTTTAAATTGTTTTTCAAATCATATCTTCTCAATCATATCTTTTTAAAAACCACATCTTTTCAATCATATTTTCTTAATCACATCTTTTTCAAAATAGTTTTCAATCATATCTTTTTGATTTCTAATTTCAAAATCTTTTTCAAAAATCACTTAATTTCTTTTCCACTCTTAGTTTTCGAAAATCAATTAGTATTTTTCATAATGTTTTTAAAATCTTTTTAATTTATTCTTCCCCTATTCTCACATCCTTCTATTTATGGACTAACACTCCTCCTCAATGAACAATTCGAACTCTATCCCTCTTGATAAGTTCGAATTCTTCTACCTCTTCCTTCTATTTTTCTTTTCCTCTGACACCTCAAGGAATCTCTATACTGTGACATAGAGGATTCCATATTTTCTTGTTTTCTTCTCTTTCATATGAGCAGGAGCAAAGACAAAAGCATTCTTGTTGAGGCTGATCCTGAACCTGAAAGGACCTTGAAGCGAAAGCTAAGAGAAGCTAAGGCACAACTCTCTGTAGAGGAACTAACAGAAATCTTCAAACAAGAAGAAGACATGGCAGCCGAAAACAACAACAATGCCAACAATGCAAGGAAGGTGCTTGGTGACTTTACTGCACCTACTCCCGACTTCTATGGGAGAAGCATCTCTATCCCTGCCATTGGAGCAAACAACTTTGAGCTTAAGCCTCAATTAGTTTCTCTAATGCAACAAAATTGCAAGTTCTATGGACTTCCATTGGAAGATCCTCATCAGTTTTTAGTTGAGTTCTTGCAAATCTGTGACACTGTCAAGACCAATGGGGTTGACCCTGAGGTCTATAGACTTATGCTATTCCCTTTTGCTGTAAGAGACAGAGCTAGGATTTGGTTGGACTCACAACCTAAAGAAAGCCTGAACTCTTGGGAAAAGCTAGTCAATGCCTTCTTGGCAAAGTTCTTTCCACCTCAAAAATTGAGTAAGCTTAGAGTGGAAGTCCAAACCTTCAGACAGAAGGAAGGTGAATCCCTCTATGAAGCTTGGGAAAGATACAAACAATTGATCAGAAAGTGTCCTTCTGACATGCTTTCTGAATGGAGCATCATAGGTATCTTCTATGATGGTCTGTCTGAACTGTCCAAGATGTCATTGGATAGCTCTGCTAGAAGATCTCTTCATCTGAAGAAGACGCCTGCAGAAGCTCAAGAACTCATTGAAATGGTTGCAAATAACCAATTCATGTACACTTCTGAAAGGAATCCTGTGAACAATGGGACCAATCAGAAGAAAGGAGTTCTTGAGATTGATACTCTGAATGCCATATTGGCTCAGAATAAAATATTGACTCAGCAAGTCAATATGATCTCTCAAAGTCTGTCTGGAATGCAAGCTGCACCAGGAAGTACTAAGGATGCTTCATCTGAAGAAGAAGCTTATGATCCTGAGAACCCATCAATGGAAGAGGTGAACTACATGGGATAATCCTATGGAAACACCTATAATCCTTCATGGAGAAATCATCCAAATCTCTCATGGAAGGATCAATAAAGACCTCAACAAGGTTTCAACAACAATAATGGTGGAAGAAACAGGTTTGGCAATGGCAAGCCTTTTCCACCATCTTCTCAGCAACAGACAGGAAATTCTAAACAGAGCCACTCTGACTTAGCAACCATGGTCTCTGATCTAATCAAAACCACTCAAAGTTTCATGACTGAAACAAGGTCCTCCATTAGGAATTTGGAGGCACAAGTGGGACAGCTGAGTAAGAAAATTACTGAACTCCCTCCTAGTACTCTTCCAAGCAATACAGAAGAGAATCCAAAAGGAGAATGCAAGGCCATTAACATGACCCACATGATCGAACTTGGAGAGGAGGAAGAGGCAGTGATCGCCACTGAGGAAGACCTCAATGGACGTCCACTAGCCTCCAATGAGTTCCTTAATGAGGAACCATGGGAATTTGAGGCTCATAGTGAGACCATAGAGATTCCATTGGATTTACTTCTGCCATTCATGAGCTCTGATGAGTATTCTTCCTCTGAAGAGGATGAGTATGTCACTGAAGAGCAAGTTGCTAAATACCTTGGAGTAATCATGAAGCTAAATGACAAATTATTTGGTAATGAGACTTGGGAGGATGAACCCCCTTTGCTCACCAAAGAACTGGATGACTTGACTAGGCAGAGATTACCTCAAAAGAGACAGGATCCTGGGAAGTTTTCAATACCTTGTACCATAGGCACCATGACCTTTAAGAAGGCTCTGTGTGACTTAGGGTCAAGTATAAACCTCATGCCTCTCTCTGTAATGGAAAAGCTAGGGATCTTTGAGGTACAAGCTGCAAGAATCTCACTAAAGATGGTAGATAATTCAAGAAAACAAGCTTATGGACTTGTAGAGGATGTTTTGGTAAAGGTTGAAGACCATTACATCCCTGCTGATTTCATAGTCCTAGAGACTGGGAAGTGCATGGATGAATCCATCATCCTTGGCAGACCCTTCCTAGTCACAGCAAAGGCTGTGATTGATGTTGACAGAGGAGAATTGATCATTCAAATGAATGTAGAATCCTTTGTGTTTAAGGCTCAAGGATATCCCTCTGTTACCATGGAGAGGAAACATGAAAAGCTTCTCTCAAAACAGAGTCAAACAGAGCTCCCACAGTCAAACTCTAAGTTTGGTGTTGGGAGGCCACAACCAACTTTGAAGTTTGGTGTTGAACCCCCACATTCAAACTCTAAGTTTGGTGTTGGGAGGTTCCAACATTGCTCTGAGTATCTGTGAGGTTCCATGAGAGCCCACTGTCAAGCTACTGACATTAAAGAAGCGCTTGTTGGGAGGCAACCCAATGTTATATTTATCTATTTTCCTTTGTTATTTTATGTTTTCTGTAGGTTGATAATCATGGAAAGTCACAAAATCAATTGAAAAAGCAAAAACGGAATAAAAAACAGAAAGAAAAATAGCACACCCTAGAGGAAAACCTTGCTGGCGTTTAAACGCGAGTAAGGGCAGCAAATGGGCGTTTAACGCCCAGTCTGGCACCATTCTGGGCGTTTAACGCCAGAAAGGGGCACCAGACTGGCGTTAAACGCCAGGAAATGGCAATAAGTTGGCGTTGATAAACCCCATTTTGAGGGTTTATCTTGTATTAATTTCAGGGGTTTTATCAATGATTCCACACGCTTTTCATATGAAAATACAAGACTTTGTGTTCCTTTCCTAATTTTTGCCTCATGGATGAAAACATGCTTATTTTGCACTAAATTAGATACATTTCTAATCTTCTCTTGGTGCCATTCGATGCCGTGACCTGTGTGTTAAGTGGTTTTAGAATATAGGGCAGGGATGAACCGGAAGAGAGAAGGAGAATGGGCGCAAAGGAAAGGAGCCTGAGAAATTGAGCTTTGGGAACTTCAGCAAGGGCGCGTGCGCGTACCTGGCGCATCCACGTGGATTGCACAGCTAGAAGTCAAAGCCAGAAGCCAAGCTACGAGCCGGCATGTGTAGCGGCTAAGCCATAATCCCCATGGGCGCGCACGCGTACGTTGCGCCTCCGCTCACATTACAAGATGCCCCAGTGGCGCGCATGCGTGCTTTGCGCGTGTGCGCCGATGCTCGAATATGATTTTTTTAAGAAGTTACGTGACCTGGGCGTGGAGACAGTTGGAGATCTCATTTTGGGGAAGTGCCTTGGCGGGAAGAGCTTAAGAAGACCAGGGATTGAAGGGTTAAGGGACTTTTGGCTCATTTTTAGATTGTTCTAGATATTTTTGCTATTGTTAGTTACACTCTTGGAGAGGTAGAGAGAGATTCCAAGCTCTCATTAGGGTTCATCTTCTTCCATTTCTGAATTCTCAATCACTCTTTGGTGAAATCTATTGCAATTCTCAATTTACTTTGTTCATGTTATAGATCTCCTTCTCTAATCTCAATTAGTGCTTGTAATTGCTCAATTCTCATAGATCCTAGATTCAACTTTGTAGTTTTGGCTTCTATCAATTTCTTGAGAAGTTCATTTCCATTGTTGTTCTTGGTTAATTGTTGTTAGTTCCTTGTGTTGAAGCACTTTCAATTCTACTTTCTTCTCATTTTTACTATGCCTTTCATCCTTGCTCATCAATTGTTTGATAAAATGCCAACACTAGTTATGGAGTAAAAGTTTCTTACTTGGCATAGGGTTTGGACCATTAGAAAGAGTTGAATAGTTTATGTCAATTGTTGATTTGGAATTAGAAATTGCTAATTGACTTGGAGTGCACTAAAGCTAGATTTCCCTAAGGTAAGACTAGGACTTGTGACTCAAGTTAGTTACTCTCATTTGACTTTCCTCTATACCTAGAGGTTAACTAAATGAAGCAAGGCCTAATTGTTGTCATCATTGAAGGAACTATAAGGATTGAATTCCTAATGCCAACCCTAGGCCAAGCTTTCTAAAGATTGATTGTTTGTCATCTATTTTGCTTATCCTTCAAAGAATCATAACAAGGCTTCCTAATCAATAAGATGCATTCTCTAGCAATTCCAAGGGAGAACGACTCGGGAGACTAGTACTCTCGGTTATAGATTGTAGGATTGTTTGATGCGAAGTTTAAGTGTCGGTTAGACTATACTCACGATCATATTCATCATTGAATTCTAAATCGACATGCTAAAATTTCGTTTATCAAAATGGCGCCTGGTGGACGAAATTGTGATCCATGCTCTTTGTACTTCTATAAAATTTAATGATTGGCTCTATTTGAATTCACAACTCCATTCAACTAACTAGCAAGTGTACTGGGTCGTCCAAGTAATAAACCTTACGCGAGTAAGGGTCGATCCCACAGAGATTGTTGGTATGAAGCAAGCTATGGTCACCTTGTAAATCTCAGTTAGGCAGATTAAATAGTTTTGGTTTTCGAAAATTAATAGTAAAAAGAAAATAAAAGGGATAGAAATACTTTTGTAAATCAAGAGTGGGAATTTCAGATAAGCGTATGGAGATGCTGTGTTCCTCTTGAAACTCTGCTTCACTACTCTCTCTTCCAATCCTTCTTACTCCTTTCCATGGCAAGCTGTATGTAGGGCATCACTATCATCAATGGCTACTTTCAATCCTCTCGGGAAAATGGTCCTATGCGCTGTCACTGCACGGCTAATCGTCTGGAGGCATCACCCTTGGTTGATAGCTACATCCCATCCTCTTAGTGAAAATGGTCCAAATGCTCTGTCACAGCACGGCTAATCATCTGTCGGTTCTCAATCAGGTTGGAATATAATCCATTAATTCTTTTGCGTCTGTCACTAACGCCCAGCCTTCAGGAGTTTGAAGCTCGTCACAGTCATTCAATTACCGGAATCCTACTCGGAATACCACAGACAAGGTTAGACTTTCCGGATTCCCAGGATCCTACTCGGAATACCACAGACAAGGTTAGACTTTCCGGATTCCCATGAATGCCGCCATCTATCTAGCTTATACCACGAAGATTCTGTTGGGGAATCTAAGAGATATGCGCCCGGCCTAAGGTAGAACGGAAGTGGTTGTCAGTCACGTGCGTTCATAAGTGAGAATGATGATGAGTGTCACGGATCATCACATTCATCAAAGTGTTGTGCAACGTATATCTTGGAATAAGAATAAAAGAGAATTGAATAGAAAGTAATAGTAATTGTATTGAAACTTGAGGTACAGCAGAGCTCCACACCCTTAATCTATGGTGTGCAGAAACTCCACTGTTGAAAGTACATAAGTAAAAGGTTCAGGCATGGCCGAGAGGCCAGCCCCCATGAAGGTCTAAGGACTAGGCGTCCAGAGATGTCTAATACAATAGTTAAATGTCCTATATATACTAGACTAGCTACTAGGGTTTACATAAGTAAGTAATTGATGCATAAATCCACTTCCGGGGCCCACTTGGTGTATGTTTGGGCTGAGCTTGATCTATCCACGAGCTGAGGCTTCTCTTGGAGTTGAACGCCAAGTTATAACGTGTTTTGGGCGTTTAACTCCGGGTTGTGACGTGTTTCTGGCGTTTAACTCCAGACAGCAGCATGTAATTAGCGTTCAACGCCAATTTACGTCGTCAATTCCCGAATAAAGTATGGACTATTATATATTGCTGGAAAGCTCTGGATGTCTACCTTCCAACGCCGTTGAGAGCGCGCCATTTGGAGTTCTGTAGCTCCAGAAAATCCATTTTGAGTGCAGGGAGGTCAGATTCCAACAGCATCAGCAGTCCTTTGTCAGCCTCCTTCTCAGAATTTTGCTCAAGTCCCTCAGTTTCAGCCAGAATTTACCTGAAATTACAGAAAAATACAAAAACTCATAGTAAAGTCCAGAAATGTGAATTTAACATAAAAACTAATGAAAACATCCCTAAAAGTAGCTTGAACTTACTAAAAACTACCTAAAAACAATGTCAAAAAGCGTATAAATTATCTGCTCATCACAACACCAAACTTAAATTGTTGCTTGTCCCCAAGCAACTGAAAATCAATTAGGATAAAAAGAAGAGAATATACTGTAAATTCCAAAATATCAATGAATATTAATTCTAATTAGATGAGTGGGACTTGTAGCTTTTTGCTTCTGAACAGTTTTTGGCATCTCACTTTTTCCTTTGAAGTTTAGAATGATTGGATTCTCTAGGAACTTAAAATTTCGGATAGTGTTATTGATTCTCCTAGTTAAGTATGTTGATTCTTGAACACAGCTACTTATGAGTCTTGGCCGTGGCCCTAAGCACTTTGTTTTCCAGTATTACCACCGGATACATAAATGCCACAGACACATAACTGGGTGAACCTTTTTAGATTGTGACTTAGCTTTGCTAAAGTCCCCAGTTAGTGGTGTCCAGAGCTCTTAAGCACACTCTTTTTGCTTTGGATCACGACATTAACCACTCAGTCTCAAGCTTTTTACTTGGACCTTCATGACACAAGCACATGGTTAGGGACAGCTTGATTTAGCCGCTTAGGCCTGGATTTAATTTCCTTGGGCCCTCCTATCCATTGATGCTCAAAGCCTTGGATCCTTTTTACCCTTGCCTTTTGGTTTTAAGGGCTATTGGCTTTTTCTGCTTGCTTTTTCTTTTTCTTTCTATTTTTTTTCGCCACTTTTTTTTCTTTTTTTTTTTTCCGCAAGCTTCTTCTTTTTCACTGCTTTTTCTTGCTTCAAGAATCAATTTCATGATTTTTCAGATCATCAATAACATTTCTCTTTGTTCATCATTCTTTCAAGAGCCAACAATTTTAACATTCATAAACAACAAGATAAAAAATATGCACTGTTCAAGCATTCATTCAGAAAATAAAAGTATTGTCACCACATCAATATAATTAAACTAAATTCAAGGATAAATTCGAAATTCATGTACTTCTTGTTGTTTTGAATTAAAACATTTTTCTTTTAAGAGAGGTGAAGGATTAATGGAATTTATTCATAGCTTTAAGACATGGTTTACTACATACTAATGATCATGAAATAAAGACACAAAACATAGATAAACACAACATAAAAAAACCGAAAACAGAAAGAAGTAAAGAACAAGGAATGAATCCACCTTTAGTGGCGTCTTCTTCTTGAAGGACCAACAATGTCCTTAAGCTCTTCTATGTCCCTTCCTTGCCTTTGTTGCTACTCCCTCATTGCTCTTTGATCTTCTCTTATTTCTTGGAGAATGATGGAGTGCTCATGATGTTCCACCCTTAATTGTTCCATATTGTGGCTCAAATCTTCTAAGGAGGTGTTGAGTTGCTCCCAATAGTTGTTGGGAGAAAAGTGCATCCCTTGAGGCATCTCAGGGATTTCTTGATGATGAGCTTCCTCATGCATCTCTTGAGAACCGTGAAGGGCTTTTCTTGCTTGCTCCATCCTCTTCTTGGTGATGGGCTTATCCTCTTCAATGAGGATGTCTCCTTCTATGATAACTCCAGCTGAGTAACATAGATGGCAAATAAGATGAGGAAAAGCTAGCCGTGCCATAGGTGAGGGCTTGTCGGCTATTTTGTAGATTTCATTGGAGATGACCTCATGAACTTCTACTTCCTCTCCAATCATGATGCCATGAATCATGATGGCCCGATCCACAGTAACTTCAGATCGGTTGCTAGTAGGAATGATGGAGCGTTGACTGAACTCCAACCATCCTCTAGCCACAAGCTTGAGGTCCAGTCTTCTTAGTTGGACTGGCTTGCCTTTGGAGTCTCTCTTCCATTGAGCTCCTTCCACACATATGTCCATAAGGACTTGGTCCAACCTTTGATTAAAGTTGACCCTTCTAGTGCAGGGGCGTTCATCTTCTTGCATCATGGGCAAGTGAAACGCCAGCCTCACATTTTCTGGACTAAAATCTAAGTATTTCCCCCGAACCATTGTGAGATAATTCTTTGGACTCGGGTTCATACTTTGATCATGGTTCCTAGTGATCCATGCATTGGCATAGAACTCTTGAACCATTAAAATTCTGACTTGTTGCATGGGGTTGGTTAGGACTTCCCAACCTCTTCTTTGGATTTCATGTCGGATCTCCGGATACTCATTCTTTTTGAGCTTGAAAGGGACCTCGGGGATCACCTTCTTCTTTGCCACAACATCATAGAAGTGGTCTTGATGGCTCTTGGAGATGAATCTTTCCATCTCCCATGACTCGGAGGTGGAAGCTTTTGTCTTCCCTTTTCCTTTTCTAGAGGATACTCCGGCCTTAGGTGCCATTGATGGTAATGGAAAAACAAAAAGCTTATGCTTTTACCACACCAAACTTAAAATATTGCTCGTCCTCGAGCAAAAGAAGAAAGAAGAAGAATAGAAGAAGAAGAAGAGAATATGGTAGAGGGGGAGAGATGAAGGTTCGGTCAAGTGAAGAAGAAGGGATTGTGTTGTGTGAAAATGAAGTAGAATTGAAGGGTATATATAAGGAGAGAGGGTAGTATGGTTTCGGTCATTTAGGGTGGGAATGGGTGGAAAAATGGTTTTGAATTTTGAAGGTAGGTGGGGTGTATGGGGAAGAGTGGATGGATGTGAGTGGTGAATGGGTTGATTGGGAAGAGGAATTGAGGTGATTGGTGAAAGTTGTTGGGAAGTGTGACATAGGGAAGAGTAATCACATAAACTAGGATTAGGAGGTAAGGTGGGAATATGGTAGGTGGGGATCCTGTGGGGTCCACAGGATCTGAGGTGTCAAGGAATTCCATCCCTGCACCAAATAGGCATGTAAAATGCCTTTGCACACCATGCTGGCGTTTAAACGCCCATTGGTGCACATTCTGGGCGTTCAACGCCCATGTAAAGCATGTTTCTGGCGTTGAACGCCAGTTTCATGCTTGTTACTGGCGTTCAGCGCCAGCTTTTCTTCTCTGGGCACATTCCTGGCGTTCAGCGCCAGAATGTTGCTTGTTTCTGGCGTTCAGCGCCAGAATGGTGCTCTGTTCTGGCGTTGAACGCCGGCCAGATGCACCTTACTGGCGTTGAACGCCAGCCTGTGCGTCCTCCAGGGTGTAAATTTTTTCTTCTGCTGGTTTTGATTCTGTTTTAATTTTTATGATTTTTTCGTAACTCCTCATGATCATGTACCTAATAAAACACAAAATAACAATAAAATAAAAATTAGATGAATAAAATTGGGTTGCCTCCCAACAAGCGCTTCTTTAATGTCAATAGCTTGACAGTGGCTCTCATGGAGCCACAAGGTGATCAGGTCAATGTTGTATATTTGCCCACACCAACTTAGAGTTTGGATATGGGATCTTAACACCAAACTTAGAGTTTGGTTGTGGCCTCACAACACCAAACTTAGATTTTGACTGTGGGGGCTCTTCTTGACTCTGAACTGAGAGAAGCTCTTCATGCTTACTCTCTTTTGTCACAGAGGGATGGCCATGTGCCTTAAACACAAGGTAGTCCCCATTTAATTGAAGGACTAGTTCACCTCTGTTGACATCTATCACAGCTTCTGCTGTGGCTAGGAAAGGTCTTCCAAGGATGATGCATTCATCCTCTTCCTTCCTAGTATCTAAGATTATGAAATCAGCAGGGATGTAAAGGCCTTCAACCTTTACTAGCACGTCCTCTACTAATCCATAAGCTTGTCTTAATAACTTGTCTGCCAATTGTAATGAGAACAAGGCAGGTTGTACCTCAATGATCCCCAGCTTCTCCATTACAGAGAGTGGCATAAGATTTATCCCTGACCCCAGATCACACAGAGCTTTTGCAAAGTTCATGGTGCCTATGGTGCAAGGTATTAAGAACTTGCCAGGATCTTGTTTCTTTTGAGGTAGAGTTTTCTGAATCCAAGAATCTAGTTCACTAATGAGCAAGGGAGGTTCACTTTCCCAAGTCTCATTACCAAACAACTTGGCATTCAGCTTCATGATAGCTCCTAAATATTGAGCAACTTGCTCTCCAGTTACATCTTCATCCTCTTCAGAGGAAGAATAGTCTTCAGAGCTCATGAATGGCAGAAGGAGAGTTAATGGAATCTCTATGGTCTCTATATGAGCCTCAGATTCCTTTAGATCCTTAACAGGAAACTCCTTCTTGCTTGAGGGACGTCCCAGGAGGTCTTCCTCACTAGGATTTTCGTCCTTTTCCTCCCTTGTGCATTCGGACACATTGATCACATCAATGGCCTTGCACTCTCCTTTTGGATTCTCTTCTGTATTACTTGGGAGAATACTGGGAGGAGTTTCAATGACTTTCTTACTCAGCTGGCCTACTTGTGCCTCCAAATTTCTAATGGCGGATCTTGTTTCATTCATGAAACTGAAAGTGGCCTTTGACAGATCAGAGACTATATTGGCTAAATTAGAAGTGTTTTGTTCAGAATTCTCTGTCTGTTGCTGAGAAGATGATGGATATGGCTTACTATTACTCAGCCTATTGCGTCCACCATTGTTAAAGCCTTGTTGAGGCTTTTGTTGATCCTTCCAGGAGAAATTTGGATGATTTCTCCATGATGAGTTATAGGTGTTTCCATAAGGTTCACCCATGTAATTAACCTCTGCCATGGCAGGGTTCTCAGGATCATAAGCTTCTTCAGAAGCTGCCTCTCTAGTACTGTTGGATGCATGTTGCCACCCATTCAGATTTTGAGAGATCATGTTGACCTGTTGAGTCAACATTTTGTTCTGAGCCAATATGGCATTCAGAGCATCAATTTCAAGAACTCTTTTCTTTTGAGGTATCCCATTGTTCACGGAATTCCTCTCAGAAGTGTACATGAATTGGTTGTTTGCAACCATGTCAATGAGTTCTTGAGCCTCTTCAGGCGTTTTCTTCAGGTGAATAGATCCACCTGCAGAATGGTCCAATGACATTTTCGAAAATTCAGATAGACCATAATAGAATATATCTAATATGGTCCATTTTGAAAACATGTCATATGGACATCTTTTGGTCAGCTGCTTGTATCTTTCCCAAGCTTCATAGAGGGATTCACCATCTTTTTGTTTGAAGGTTTGAACATCCACTCTTAGCTTGCTCAGCTTTTGAGGAGGAAAGAACTTATCCAAGAAGGCTGTGACCAGCTTATCCCAGGAGTCCAGGCTATCCTTAGGTTGTGAATCCAACCATATTCTAGCTCTGTCTCTTACAGCAAAGGGGAAAAACATGAGTCTGTAGACTTCAGGATCAACTCCATTCGTCTTTTACAGTCTCATAGATCTGCAAGAACTCAGTTAAAAACTGATAAGGATCTTCAGATGGAAGTCCATAAAACTTGCAGTTTTGTTGCATTAAAGCAACTAGTTGAGGCTTAAGCTCAAAATTATTGGCTCCAATGGCAGGAATGGAGATGCTTCTTCCATCAAATTTGGACGTTGGCTTTGTGAAGTCACCAAGCATTCTTCTTGCATTATTATTATTTTCGGCTGCCATCTCCTTCTCTTGTTCGAAAATTTCTGAAAGGTTGTTTCTGGATTATTGTAATTTAGCTTCTCTTAATTTTCTCTTCAGAGTCCTTTCAGGTTCTGGATCAATTTCAACAAGAGTGCCTTTATCCTTGTTCCTGCTCATATGAAAAAGGAGAAAACAAGAAAAGAAGAGGAATCCTCTATGTCACAGTATAGAGATTTCTTTATGTTAGTAGAAGAAGAAAGGGGAGAAGAATGAAGACGGATGGATTCGGATTTTTGGATGAAGAGAGGTGAAGAGAAGTGTTAGTAATTAAAATAATTAAATAGAAGAAGAAAAGAGAAGGGAAATTTCGAAAATAATTTTGAAAAAGAGGTTAGTAATTTTTGAAAATTAGAGATAAAATGTAATTAAAATTAAAACATGAAACAATTAGTTAATTAAAAAGAATTTTTGGAAAATGGGTGAGATATTTTCGAAAATTAGAGAGGGAAAAGTAGTTAGGTGGTTTTGAAAAAGATAAGAAACAAACAAGAAGTTAGTTAGTTGATTGAAAAAGATTTGAAATCAAATTTGAAAAAGATAAGAAGATAAGAAGTTAGATAAGATATTTTGAAATCAAATTTTGAAAAAAGATAAAATTTTTGGAAAAGATAAGATAAAAGATAAGATCTAATTTTTAAAATGACTTGACTAACAAGAAACTACAAGATAAGATTCTAGAACTTAAAGATTGAACCTTTCTTAACAAGAAAGTAATAAACTTCAAATTTTTGAACCAATCACATTAATTGTTAGCTAATTTTCGAAAATATGATATAAAGATAAGAAAAAGATTTTGAAAAAGATTTTTGAAATTTTCGAAAATTATATAAAAAAAATGAAAAAGATATGATTTTTGAAAAAGATTTTAAAAAGATAAGATTTTTAAAATTGAAATTTTGACTTGACTTGTAAGAAACAACTAATTTTAAAAAATTTTTGACCAAGTCAACCCAAAATTTCGAAAATTTGGAGGGAAATAAGGAAAAGATATTTTTTTGATTTTTGAATTTTTAATTATGAGAGAGAAAAACAACAAAAATACTCAATGTATGAAATTTTTAGATCAAAACAATGAATGCATGCAAGAATGCTATGAATGTCAAGATGAACAGCAAGAACACTTTGAAGATCATGATGAACATCAAGAACATAATTTTTGAAAAATTTTTAATGCAAAGAAAACATGCAAGACACCAAACTTAGAAATCTTTAATGCATGGAAAATATGAATGCAAAGATGCACATGAAAAAACAACAAACAACACAAAGCAAGAAAACATCAAGATCAAACAAGAAGACTGGTCAAGAACAACTTGAAGATCATGAAGAACACTATGAATGCATGGATTTTTCGAAAAAATGCAAAAAATTTTTTAAAGCATGCAATTGACACCAAACTTAAAGATTGACTCAAGACTCAAACAAGAAACACAAAATATTTTTTATTTTTATGATTTTATGATTTTTTTGTATTTTTATTAATTTTTTCGAAAATATTTTTGGAAAAACGAAAAATAAAAGAAAATTTTTGAAAAAGATTTTTGAAAAGAAAATTACCTAATCTGAGCAACAAGATGAACCGTCAGTTGTCCATACTCGAACAATCCCCGGCAATGGCGCCAAAAACTTGGTGGACGAAATTGTGATCCATGCTCTTTGTACTTGTATAAAATTTAATGATTGGCTCTATTTGAATTCACAACTCCGTTCAACTAACCAGCAAGTGTACTGGGTCGTCCAAGTAATAAACCTTACGCGAGTAAGGGTCGATCCCACAAAGATTGTTGGTATGAAGCAAGCTATGGTCACCTTGTAAATCTCAGTTAGGCAGATTAAATAGTTTTGGTTTTCGAAAATTAATAGTAAAAAGAAAATAAAAGGGATAGAAATACTTATGTAAATCAAGAGTGGGAATTTCAGATAAGCGTATGGAGATGCTGTGTTCCTCTTGAAACTGTGCTTCACTACTCTCTCTTCCAATCCTTCTTACTCCTTTCCATGGAAAGCTGTATGTAGGGCATCACTATCATCAATGGCTACTTTCAATCCTCTCGGGAAAATGGTCCTATGCGCTGTCACTGCACGGCTAATCGTCTGGAGGCATCACCCTTGGTTGATAGCTACATCCCATCCTCTTAGTGAAAATGGTCCAAATGCTCTGTCACAGCACGGCTAATCATCTGTCGGTTCTCAATCAGGTTGGAATATAATCCATTAATTCTTTTGCGTCTGTCACTAACGCCCAGCCTTCAGGAGTTTGAAGCTCGTCACAGTCATTCAATTACCGGAATCCTACTCGGAATACCACAGACAAGGTTAGACTTTCCGGATTCCCAGGATCCTACTCGGAATACCACAGACAAGGTTAGACTTTCCGGATTCCCATGAATGCCGCCATCTATCTAGCTTATACCACGAAGATTCTGTTGGGGAATCTAAGAGATATGCGCCCGGCCTAAGGTAGAACGGAAGTGGTTGTCAGTCACGTGCGTTCATAAGTGAGAATGATGATGAGTGTCACGGATCATCACATTCATCAAAGTGTTGTGCAACGTATATCTTGGAATAAGAATAAAAGAGAATTGAATAGAAAATAATAGTAATTGTATTGAAACTTGAGGTACAGCAGAGCTCCACACCCTTAATCTATGGTGTGCAGAAACTCCACTGTTGAAAGTACATAAGTAAAAGGTTCAGGCATGGCCGAGAGGCCAGCCCCCATGAAGGTCTAAGGACTAGGCGTCCAGAGATGTCTAATACAATAGTTAAATGTCCTATATATACTAGACTAGCTACTAGGGTTTACATAAGTAAGTAATTGATGCATAAATCCACTTCCGGGGCCCACTTGGTGTATGTTTGGGCTGAGCTTGATCTATCCACGAGCTGAGGCTTCTCTTGGAGTTGAACGCCAAGTTATAACGTGTTTTGGGTGTTTAACTCCGGGTTGTGACGTATTTCTGGCGTTTAACTCCAGACAGCAGCATGTAATTGGCGTTCAACGCCAATTTACGTCGTCAATTCCCGAATAAAGTATGGACTATTATATATTGCTGGAAAGCTCTAGATGTCTACCTTCCAACGCCGTTGAGAACGCGCCATTTGGAGTTCTGTAGCTCCAGAAAATCCATTTCGAGTGCAGGGAGGTCAGATTCCAACAGCATCAGCAGTCCTTTGTTAGCCTCCTTCTCAGAGTTTTGCTCAAGTCCCTCAGTTTCAGCCAGAATTTACCTGAAATTACAAAAAAACACACAAACTCATAGTAAAGTCCAGAAATGTGAATTTAACATTAAAACTAATGAAAACATCCCTAAAAGTAGCTTGAACTTACTAAAAACTACCTAAAAACAATGCCAAAAAGCGTATAAATTATCTGCTCATCAGCGCCATTGCCGGGGAATTTGCTTAGTGTGCCATGTTATTGTTTAGAGTAAATGTGTATATATGTACATAGTTGCATTTCATTGTAATTTGTTCAAGTGACTGACCCCTCATTGTTACCATGAGTTTTACTTCTCCTTCATTGCATGACGCGTTCACAACCGAACCCGAGCTTAGTCCCCTTTGATCCGGAAATAGAATGAACTTTGCTTCATATTAGACAAGCTCGGAAGCGGTTAAGGTTTGGAAAAGGTGAAAAGGTTTTCACCACCTCAACCACCTTACTAAAATTGAATATTGAACCGTCACTCAAAGAAGGCAATAATCATTCTCCCATCAATATCACTAACAACTCTTCTTTTGTTTTAGGTACTAACGCCATGGATGCTCTGAGGAGAGTTACTATCAAGGAAGCGGGTGCACCGGATTATGTCCTTCAACCCCTTCATGTAACTCACCCCAATTTGAATGCAAACTTTGAACTTAAGACCGCCTTGATCAACCTCCTACCCAAATTCCAAGGGCTTCCCGCACAAGACCCTATTCGACATCTCAAAGATTTTCATCGTATATGCTCAACAACTAGACGGGAAGGATCCGATGAAGTTGCTATATGGTTGTTTGCTTTCCCTTTCTCTCTTGAGGACAAGGCTAAAGAATGGTTCTACACTCTATCTAGTGAATTCACCTCCGATTGGGACTTGCTTAGAAGAGGATTCTTGGATAAATTCTTGCCCCCGGAGAAGATGGATAGACTAAGGAAGGAAATGTCTTGTATTGTACAAGGTGAAACGGAATCATTATACGAGTATTGGAAACGGTTTCGTAAGCTACTAGATGCATGTCTTAATCACATGCTTGACACTCAAGTGTTGCTTGGATATATATGTCAAGGGATGCGAGAACAAGATAGAACTCTTTTGGACACCTCTAGCAATGGTTCTTTGTCTAAATATAAAACAGTAGAGGAGGCATGGCAACTTATCATTGACCTAGCCGAATCCAATCAACATATGAGACGAAGAGTTAACCGCCCAAGAACCGTGAATGAGGTATCAACTAGTAGCGAAACCACCGCTCTAACCAAATCCTTGAGTGAAATAACATCCATCTTGAGGCAACTCCAATTGAGCCAACAACAACCACAACAACCTCAACCATATCAACAACACTCTCCACCCCCTCAACAATACAACCAACAATTGGTCCCTCAGAAAGTGTGTGGCATTTGTTCTTGCTATTCACACTACACGGATGAGTGCCCAAGCCTTCAAGAAGACAACACTTTGGCGGCTACCCATAATTTCTATGACCGCCCAAATCAAGGATACTACCAAGGCAATCCTAACCAAGGGCACCCTTATCAAGGAGGAAGCTACAATCAAGGGAGTGGGAATCACAATCAAAATTGGAGAGATAATCATCAACAAGGGAATAGGGACAACAACAACAATGGAGGAGGTCAAAGATGGAATAACAACTCACAAAACCGGCCACCATTCAACCAACAAAATCCACCATTCAACCAACAACATCAACCATATAACCAACAAAATCAACAAAGGAACTACCAAACATACCAACTACCACATCAAAGACCACCACCCAACCAATCACAAGCTCCTCAACTCACATATTCATCCACCCCATCTAACCAAGATGATACACTCCGGACCATCATCCAAGGCCAAAAGGAACTACAAAACACACTTACTTCCGGTCTCACCGGCCTCACCTCTACACTACAAGCTCTTCTTGCACGCATGGATACACCATCAAATCCCACTCCTCAACCCCCAATCCAAAGCGTCATTCCCTCTCAACCTCAACCCAATCCTAAGGGAGGCATCAATGCCATCACCCTAAGATCCAGAACACAATTAAAAGAGAAGGGAGCAAAGGACTCAAATCCCATCACAATCGCTCAAGAGGAGGAGAGAATAGATGTATAAGAGGTAGTGGAAGAGGAGACACCACAAGTCATAATTGAGAATGAAGAAGCTCAACCAACAAAGGAGACCCCCAAGACCAAGAGAACCTTGGATGAAGAAATTGCTCAACCACTCCCATTTCCAACACTTGCAAAGAAAGCTAGGAAGCACATAGAACTCGACCCCAAAATGATAGAAATGTTCAAGAAAGTCGAGGTAACCATCCCCCTCTTTGATGTTATCCATCAAGTTCCTAGATATGCAAAATTCCTTAAAGATCTATGCATGAACAAGGATAGAATTCTTGAATTGGAAACCATCCCATTGGGGAGTTCTATTTCCGCTTTAATGGGAGCATTGCCCGAGAAATGTGATGATCCAGGCCCTTGTATGGTCACTTGCACCGTCAATGGAGTTCAATTCATAGATTGTATGTGTGACCTCGGAGCATGTGTTAGCATCATGCCTCTCTCCGTCTACCGGGTATTGAAGTTACCACCACTAAAAAGGTCGACGGCAAGATTTGTCCTAGCGGATAAAAGCATAATAACCGTGACGGGTGTTGCGGAAGATGTATTGGTGAATATCAAAGGGTTGGTGTTTCCGATTGACTTCTATGTCCTTGAAATGCCATCAAGCGAAACCGAGAGAGCATCATCCATCCTACTTGGAAGACCATTTTTGAGAACTTCTAGATTTAAGCTAGATGCTTACTCGGGAACCTACTCATTTGAGATAGATGGGAGAGTCGTAAGTTTTAGCCTAGAAGAAGCAATGAAGCATCCACCAGAAAATCACTCTCTATTCCGGTGTGACCCAATTGACAACATTGTTGCCGAAGTTCACCTTGCAAAGTTAGATGAGAAGTACATGATTGAAGAAGCAAATGAAGATCCAAGCAAATTAAACACCACACACCATACAAACCATCCGGAAACTCGAACCTCAAATAATGGCAAAAAGATGGAATTGAAGTCACTACCACCCCACCTAAAGTACTCATATCTTGATGAAGCCCAAAAGCTCCCCATGATAATCGCAAAAGAGCTAACTCCTCAACAAGAAGAAAAGTTGCTAGATGTCTTGAGGAAAAATAAAAGGGCAATCAGGTGGAGTTTGGCGGATCTAGTGGGAATAAGCCCCCAAGTATGCGAGCACCGCATATTTCTTGAAGAAGGAGCAAGACCGGTCCGACAACCTCAAAGGAGACTTAATCCAACCATTCTTGAGGTTGTGAAAAAAGAGGTCACTCGGCTACTTGAAGCGGACATCATCTATCCTATCTCGGATAGCGAGTGGGTAAGCCCGGTCCAAGTGGTGCCAAAGAAATCCGGGGTGACCACAATCAAAAATGAAAGCGGTGAACTCATAGTAACAAGAGTGCAAAATTCTTGGAGAGTATGCATAGACTACCGAAGGTTGAATGCGGCTACAAGAAAAGATCACTTCCCACTACCGTTCATTGATCAAATGCTTGATCGACTAGCCGGTAAATCTTATTATTGCTTTCTTGATGGTTACTCCGGATACTTCCAAATACACATTGCTCTAGAGGACCAAGAAAAAACCACATTTACTTGCCCCTTTGGAACGTATGCTTACAAGCGTATGCCATTTGGCCTATGCAACGCACCGGCAACGTTTCAAAGATGCATGATGAGCTTATTTGCGGACTTTCTAGAACAATGTATGGAAGTTTTCATGGACGACTTTAGTGTGTATGGTGATTCATTTGATCATTGCTTAGGTAACCTTGAAAAAGTCATAGAGAGATTGATGAGCGGATAATTTATACACTTTTTGGCATTGTTTTTAGTATGTTTTTGGTATGATCTAGTTAGTTTTTAGTATATTTTTATTAGTTTTTAGTTAAAAATCACTTTTCTGGACTTTACTATGAGTTTGTGTGTTTTTCTGTGATTTCAGGTATTTTCTGGCTGAAATTGAGGGACCTGAGCAAAAAATCTGATTCAGAGACTGAAAAGGACTGCAGATGCTGTTGGATTCTGACCTCCCTGCACTCGAAGTGGATTTTCTGGAGCTACAGAAACCCAATTGGCGCGCTCTCAATGGCGTTGGAAAGTAGACATCCTGGGCTTTCCATCAATATATGATAGTTCATACTTTGCCCAAGATTTGATGGCCCAAACCGGCGTTCAAAGTCACCCTCAGGAATCCCAGCGTTAAACGCTGGAACTGGCACCCAAATGGGAGTTAAACGCCCAAACTGGCATAAAAGCTGGCGTTTAACTCCAAGAAGAGTCTCTACACGAAAATGCTTCATTGCTCAGCCCAAGCACACACCAAGTGGGCCCGGAAGTGGATTTTTATGTCATTTACTCATCTCTGTACACCCTAGGCTACTAGTTTTCTATAAGTAGGACCTTTTACTATTGTATTGAGATATCTGGGTAGCTATCTTCGTGTTTTATGCTATCTTAGATCATTGGGAGGCTGGCCATTCGGCCATGCCTAGACCTTATGCTTATGTATTTTCAACGGTGGAGTTTCTACACACCATAGATTAAGGTGTGGAGCTCTGCTGTACCTCGAGTATTAATGCAATTACTATTGTTCTTCCATTCAATTCCGCTTGTTCTTGTTCTAAGATATCACTTGTTCTTCAACTTGATGAATGTGATGATCCGTGACACTCATCATCATTCTCACTTATGAACAAGGTGACTGACAACCACTTTTGTTCTACAAGCAACCAAGGCTCTAGTGAATATCTCTTGGATTCCTGATTGCACGATGCATGGTTGATCGCCTGACAACCGAGTGCTCGCCTGACAAACGAGCCAACCATTCCGTGAGATCAGAGTCTTCGTGGTATAGGCGAGAACAGATGGCGGCATTCAAGAGAATCCGGAAGGTCTAAACCTTGTCTGTGGTATTCTGAGTAGGATTCAATGATTGAATGACTGTGACGTGCTTCAAACTCCTAGCAGGCGGGGCGTTAGTGACAGACGCAAAAGAATCGATGGATTCTATTCCGGCCTGACCGAGAACCGACAGCTGAATTCCGCGTGCTGTGACAGAGCATTTGCAATCGTTTTCACTGAGAGGATGGGAGGTAGCCATTGACAACGGTGAAACCCTACACAAGCTTGCCATGGAAAAGAATAAGAAGGATTGGATGAAGACAGTAGGAAAGCAGAGAGATGGAAGGGAAGGCATCTTCATGCGCTTATCTGAAGTTCCTACCAATGAATTACATAAGTATCTCTATCTTTATCTTTTATGTTATTTCGTTCATCACCATATCCATTTGAGTCTGCCTGACTAAGATTTACAAGATGACCATAGCTTGCTTCATACTAACAATCTCCGTGGGATCGACCCTTACTCGCGTAAGGTTTATTACTTGGACGACCCAGTGCACTTGCTGGTTAGTTGTGCGAAGTTGTGTAATGCCATGGAATTGAGCTACCAAGTTTTTGGAGTTCATGACCGGGGATTATGAGAGTTGTGAAAAAGTATTGTTCACAATTTCGCGCACCAAGTTTTTGGCGCCGTTGCTGGGGATTGTTCAGTTTGGACAACTGACGGTTCATCTTGTTGCTTAGATTAGGTATTTTTTTTCGAAATTCTTGAAGATGAATTCTAGAGTTTCATGATGATTTGTTGAAGTCTGGCTGGTTGAGAAGCCATGTCTAATCTCATTGGACCGAGGTTTCAACTTATCATCACAAGAGCTTGTTGATTTTTATCAATCTTGCTTTTGGAGCAGTGATCTGCTAAGGCTTGGCTGGCCTTTGGCCATGTCTAGTGTTTTGGACCGAAGCTTTCTTTGAAAGCTTGGCTGGCTGTGAAGCCATGTCTAATTCCTGGACCGGAGTCTTAGACTAGCATTGCACTGATTCCTGGAATTCTCATTAAGAATTTTGATACCTTTTTCCACTTAATTTTCGAAAAACACAAAAAAATCAAAAAAATCATAAAACCCAAAAATTTCTTGTTTGAGTCTAGTGTCTCATCTTAAGTTTGGTGTCAATTGCATGCATTCATTCATGTGTCTTAGTGATCTTCAAGATGTTCTTGATGATTTCCGTGCTCTGATCTTTGAATTCTATTGACTTGAAGTGTTTTGTGTGTCTCATATGCATTCTTATTAGTGTCAGTAGTATACAAACTACTAAGTTTGGTGTCTGGCATGCATTGTTATTTGATTTTAGTTGCATTTTGATTATTCTTTATTATTAAAAATCCAAAAATATTTTTAATTTGTGTCTTTTCAAGTCAATAATACAGAGAATTGAAGATTCAGAACATACAGCAGAGAAATTGCATAGAAAAAGCTGGACGTTCAAAACGCCCAGTGAAGAAGGACAGACTGGCATTTAAACGCCAGCCAGGGTGCCTGGTTGGGCGTTTAACGCCCAAAAGGGTATAGTTTTGGGCGTTAAACGCCAGAATGTGCACCATTCTGGGCGTTTAACGCCAGGATGGCTAAAGGGGGAAGATTTTGTTTTCAATTCAAATTTTTTTTAAGTTTTCAGAATCTTTTCAAAATCAAATCTTTTTCAAATCAATTTTTCAATCAAATCTTTTTCAAAATCAATTTCTTTCCATTTTTTAAAGATACTTGCTATCAATTAATGATTTGATTCAACATCTCAAGTATGTTGCCTTTTCTGTTGAGAAAGGTTTAATGTTTGAATCATATCTTTTCTTGATAGCCAAGTTATTAATTTCTAAAATCAAATCTTTTTAAAATTGTTTTCAAATCATATTTTCTCAATCACATTTTTAAAAAAAAAAAAACCAATCATATCTTCTTAACCACATCTTTTTCAAAATAGTTTTCAATCAAATCTTTTTGATTTCTAATTTCAAAATCTTTTTCAAAAATCATTTTATTTCTCTCCCACTTTCATTTTCGAAAATTAAGTAATGTTTTTCAAAAATGTTTTCAAAATCTTTCACTTAATTTTCGAAAATTACTTCCCTTCTCCTCACATCCTTCTATTTATGGACTAACACTATTCCTTAATGCAAAATTCGAACTCCATCTCCTTTGATAAGTTCGAATTTTCCACTTCTGTCTTCTACTCTTCTTTTCCTCTGACACTTCAAGGAATCTTTATACTGTGACATAGAGGATTCCACATTTTCTTGTTCTCTTCTCTTTCTTATGAGCAGGAGCAAAGACAAAAGCATTCTTGTTGAGCCTGATCCTGAACCTGAAAGGACCTTGAAGAGAAAGCTAAGAGAAGCCAAAGCACAACCCTCTTTAAAGGACCTGACCGAATTCTTCAAAGAAGAAGAACACATGGCAGCCGAGAACAACAATGCCAACAATGCAAGGAAGGTGCTGGTTGACTTTACTGCACCTACTCCCGACTTCTATGGGAGAAGCATCTCTATCCCTGCCATTGGAGCAAACAACTTTGAGCTTAAGCCTCAATTAGTTTCTCTAATGCAACAGAATTGCAAGTTTCATGGACTTCCATTGGAAGATCCCCATCAGTTTTTAGCTGAATTCTTGTAAATCTGTGACACTGTCAAGACTAATGGGGTTGACCCTGAGGTCTACAGACTTATGCTATTCCCTTTTGCTGTAAGAGACAGAGCTAGAACATGGTTGGACTCTCAACCTAAAGAAAGTCTGGACTCTTGGGAAAAGCTAGTCAATGCCTTCTTGGCAAAGTTCTTTCCACCTCAAAAATTGAGTAAGCTTAGAGTGGAAGTCCAAACCTTCAGACAGAAGGATGGAGAATCCCTCTATGAAGCTTGGGAAAGATACAAACAATTGATCAGAAAATGTCCATCTGACATGCTTTCTGAATGGAGCATCATAGGTATTTTCTATGATGGTCTCTCTGAACTATCCAAGATGTCTTTGGATAGCTCTGCTGGAGGATCTCTTCATTTGAAGAAGACGCCTACAGAAGCTCAAGAGCTGATTGAAATGGTTGCAAATAACCAATTCATGTACACTTCTGAAAGGAATCCTGTGAACAATGGAACTAATCAGAAGAAAGGAGTTCTTGAGATTGATGCTCTGAATGCCATTCTGGCTCAGAACAAGATATTGACTCAACAAGTCAATTTGATTTCTCAAAGCCTGTCTGGAATGCAAAATGCACCAAGCAGTACTAAGGAAGCTTCATCTGAGGAAGAAGCCTATGATCCTGAGAACCCTTCAATGGAAGAGGTGAATTACCTAGGAGAACCCTATGGAAACACCTATAATTCTTCATGGAGAAATCACCCAAATTTCTCATGGAAGGATCAACAGAGACCTCAACAAGGTTTCAACAACAATAATGGTGGAAGAAACAGGTTTAGCAATAGCAAGCCTTTTCCATCATCTTCTCAGCAACAGACAGAGAGTTCTAAGCAGAATACCTCTGACTTAGCAACCATGGTCTCTGATCTAATCAAGACCACTCAAAGTTTTATGACTGAAACAAGGTCCTCCATTAGAAACTTGGAAGGACAAGTGGGTCAGCTGAGCAAGAAAATCACTGAACTCCCTCCTAGTACTCTCCCAAGCAATACTGAAGAAAATCCAAAAGGAGAGTGCAAAGCCATTAACATGGCCGAATTCTGGGAGGAAGAAGAGGCAGTGAACGCCACTGAGGAAGGCCTCACTGGACGTCCACTGGCCTCCAATGAGTTCCCCAATGAGGAACCATGGGAATCTGAGGCTCAAAATGAGACCATAGAGGTTCCATTGGAATTACTTCTGCCATTCATGAGCTCTGATGAGTATTCTTCCTCTGAAGAGGATGAGTATGTCACTGAAGAGCAAGTTGCTAAATACCTTGGAGCAATCATGAAGCTAAATGACAAGTTATTTGGAAATGAGACTTGGGAGAATGAACCTCCTTTGCTCACCAAAGAACTGGATGACTTGTCTAGGCAGAAACTGCCTCAAAAGAGGCAGGATCTTGGGAAGTTTTCAATACCTTATACTATAGGCACCATGACCTTCAAGAAGGCCTTGTGTGACTTAGGGTCAAGTGTAAACCTCATGCCCCTCTCTGTAATGGAGAAGCTAGGGATCTTTGAGGTGCAAGCTGCAAAAATCTCACTAAAGATGGCAGACAACTCAAGAAAACAAGCCTATGGACTTGTAGAGGATGTTCTGGTTAAAGTTGAAGACCATTACATCCCTACTGATTTCATAGTCCTAGAGACTGGGAAGTGCATGGATGAATCCATCATCCTTGGTAGACCCTTCCTAGCCACAGCAAAGGCTGTGATTGATGTTGATAGAGGAGAGTTGATCATTCAAGTGAATGAAGAATCCTTGGTGTTTAAGGCCCAAGGATATCCCTCTATCACCATGGAGAAGAAGCATGAAGAGCTTCTTTCAAAGCAGAGCCAAACAGAGCCCCCACAGTCAAACTCTAAGTTTGGTGTTGGGAGGCCACAACCAAACTCTAAGTTTGGTGTTGAACCCCCACATTCAAACTCTAAGTTTGGTGTTGGGAGGTCCCAACATGGCTCTAAGTATCTGTGAGGCTCCATGAGAGTCCTCTGTCAAGCTAATGACATTAAAGAAGCGCTTGTTGGGAGGCAACCCAATGTTTTATAATTAACTATTTTCTTTTGTTATTTTATGTCTTTTGTAGGTTGATGATCATAAGAAGTCACAAAATTAATGAAAAAAAGCAAAAACAGAATGAAAAACAGGAAGAAAAATAGCACACCCTGGAGGACGCACCTACTGGCGTTTAAACGCCAGTGAGGTTAGCTGTTGGGCGTTTAACGCCCAGTCTGGCACCATTCTGGGCGTTTAACGCCAGAAAGGGGCACCAGACTGGCGTTAAACGCCAGAAAAGGGCAAGAACCTGGCGTTAAACGCTAGGAATGGGCACCAGCCCGGCGTTTAACGCCAGAAAAGGCACAAAACGTGATTTTGCATGCCATTTGGTGCAGGGATGACTTTTCCTTGACACCTCAGGATCTGTGGACCCCACAGGATCCCCACATACCCTACCACTCTCTCTCTCTTCTTCACCAATCACCTCAACACCTCTTCCCCAAAAACCCCTCACCTATCAAATCCCTTCTTTCTCTTCACCACTCACATCCATCCTTCATAAAACCCCACCTACCCCACCATTCAAATTCAAACCACTTTCCCACCCAAACCCACCCTCAAATGGCCGACCATCCCTCTCCCTCTCTCCTATATAAACCCTCCTTCACTCCTTCATTTTCACACACCTTAAACACCATCTCTCTCCCCTTGGCCGAATACAAAGCCATTCCCTTTCTCCTCATTTCTTCTTCTTCTACTCTCTTCTTTCTTCTTTTGCTCGAGGACGAGCAAACATTTTAAGTTTGGTGTGGTAAAAGCGTTGCTTTTTTGTTTTTCCATAACCATTTACGGCATCCAAGGCCGGAGAAACCTCTAGAAAGAGGAAAGGAAAGGCAAAAGCTTCCACCTCCGAGTCATGGGAGATGGAGAGATTCATCTCAAGGGTGCATCAAGACCACTTCTACGAAGTTGTGGCCTTGAAGAAGGTGATCCCCGAGGTCCCTTTTTCACTCAAAAAGGGTGAATATCCGGAGATCCGACATGAGATCCGAAGAAGAGGTTGGGAAGTCCTTACCAACCCCATTCAACAAGTCGGAATCTTGATGGTTCAAGAGTTCTATGCCAATGCATGGATCACCAGAACCATGACCAAAGTGTGAACCCAAATCCAAAGAATTATCTTACTATGGTTCGGGGGAAATACTTGGATTTTAGTCCGGAGAATGTGAGGTTGGCGTTCAACTTGCCTATGATGCAAGGAGATGAACATCCTTACACTAGAAGGGTCAACTTTGATCAAAGGTTGGACCAAGTCCTCACAGTCATATGTGAAGAGGGCGCCCAATGGAAGAGAGATTCAAGAGGAAAGCCGGTTCAATTGAGAAGGCATGACCTCAAGCCCGTGGCTAGAGGATGGTTAGAGTTTATACAACGCTCAATCATTCCCACTAGCAACCGGTCCGAAGTTACCATAGACCGGGCTATCATGATCCATAGCATCATGATTGAAGAAGAAATAGAGGTTCATGAGGTTATAGCCCAAGAACTCTACAAGGTGGCGGACAAGTCCTCTACCTTGGCAAGGTTAGCCTTCCCTCATCTCATTTGTCACCTCTGTTATTCAGTTGGAGTTGACATAGAGGGAGACACCCCTATTGATGAGGACAAGCCCATTACTAAGAAAAGGATGGAGCACACAAGAGACCCCACTCATCATGAGATCCCTAAGATGCCTCAAGGGATGCACTTTCCTCCACAAAACTATTGGGAGCAACTAAACACCTCCCTAGGAGAGTTGAGTTCCAACATGGGACAACTAAGGGTGGAGCATCAAGAACACTCCATCACCCTTCATGAAATTAGAGAAGACCAAAGAATCATGAGGGAGGAGCAACAAAGACAAGGAAGAGATATTGAGGAGCTCAAGCACTCCATAGGATCTTCAAGAGGAAGAAAGAGCCGCCATCACTAAGGTGGACCCGTTCTTTGATTTCCTTGTTCTTTATTCTTCTGTTTTTCGAATTTTATGCTTATGTTTATCCATGTTTGTGTCTTGTGATCATTAGTGTCTTAGTGTCTATGCCTTAAAGTTATGAATGTCCTATGAATCCATCACCTTTCTTGAATAAAAACGTGCTTAATTGAAAACAAAGAAAGAATTGCATGAATTTTGAATTTTATAATAGTTTAATTATTTTGATGTGGTGGCAATACTCTTGTTCTCTGAATGTATGCTTAAACAGTGCATATGTATCTTGAATTTGTGGTTCATGAATGTTGGCTCTTGAATGAATGATGAAAAAGGAGACATGTTACTGAGGATCTGAAAAATCATAAAAATGATTCTTGAAGCAAGAAAAAGCAGTGAATACAAAAAAAAAAAAAACGAAAAAAAAGGGGGAAAGAGAAAAAGAAAGAAAAAGAAAGAATAAAGTTGTGATCCAAGGCAAAAAGAGTGTGCTTAAGAACCCTGGACACCTCTAATTGGGGACTCTAGCAAAGCTGAGTCACAATCTGAAAAGGTTCACCCAATTATGTGTCTGTGGCATGTATGTATCCGGTGGTAATACTGGAAGACAGAGTGCTTTGGGCCACGGCCAAGACTCATAAAGTAGCTGTGTTCAAGAATCATCATACTTAACTAGGAGAATCAATAACACTATCTGGATTCTGAGTTCCTAAAGAAGCCAATCATTCTGAGTTGCAAAGGATAGAGTGAGATGCCAAAACTGTTCAGAGGCAAAAGCTAAAAGCCCCGCTCATCTAATTAATACTGATCTTCATAGATGTTTTTGGAATTCATTGCATATTCTCTTCTTTTTATCTTATTTGATTTTTAGTTGCTTGAGGACAAGCAACAATTTAAGTTTGGTGTTGTGATGAGCGGATAATTTATACACTTTTTGGCATTGTTTTTAGTATGTTTTTGGTATGATCTAGTTAGTTTTTAGTATATTTTTATTAGTTTTTAGTTAAAAATCACTTTTCTGGACTTTACTATGAGTTTGTGTGTTTTTCTGTGATTTCAGGTATTTTCTGGCTGAAATTGAGGGACCTGAGCAAAAAATCTGATTCAGAGACTGAAAAGGACTGCAAATGCTGTTGGATTCTGACCTCCCTGCACTCGAAGTAGATTTTCTGGAGCTACAGAAACCCAATTGGCACGCTCTCAACGGCGTTGGAAAGTAGACATCCTGGGCTTTCCAGCAATATATGATAGTCCATACTTTGCCCAAGATTTGATGGCCCAAACTGGCGTTCAAAGTCACCCTCAGGAATCCCAGCGTTAAACGCTGGAACTGGCACCCAAATGGGAGTTAAACGCCCAAACTGGCATAAAAGCTGGCGTTTAACTCCAAGAAGAGTCTCTACACGAAAATGCTTCATTGCTCAGCCCAAGCACACACCAAGTGGGCCCGGAAGTGGATTTTTATGTCATTTACTCATCTCTGTACACCCTAGGCTACTAGTTTTCTATAAGTAGGACCTTTTACTATTGTGTTGAGATATCTGAGTAGCTATCTTCGTGTTTTATGCTATCTTAGATCATTGGGAGGCTGGCCATTCGGCCATGCCTAGACCTTATGCTTATGTATTTTCAACGGTGGAGTTTCTACACACCATAGATTAAGGTGTGGAGCTCTGCTGTACCTCGAGTATTAATGCAATTACTATTGTTCTTCCATTCAATTCCGCTTGTTCTTGTTCTAAGATATCACTTGTTCTTCAACTTGATGAATGTGATGATCCGTGACACTCATCATCATTCTCACTTATGAACAAGGTGACTGACAACCACTTTTGTTCTACAAGCAACCAAGGCTCTAGTGAATATCTCTTGGATTCCTGATTGCACGATGCATGGTTGATCGCCTGACAACCGAGTGCTCGCCTGACAAACGAGCCAACCATTCCGTGAGATCAGAGTCTTCGTGGTATAGGCGAGAACAGATGGCGGCATTCAAGAGAATCCGGAAGGTCTAAACCTTGTCTGTGGTATTCTGAGTAGGATTCAATGATTGAATGACTGTGACGTGCTTCAAACTCCTAGCAGGCGGGGCGTTAGTGACAGACGCAAAAGAATCGATGGATTCTATTCCGGCCTGACCGAAAACCGACAGCTGAATTCCGCGTGCTGTGACAGAGCATTTGCAATCGTTTTCACTGAGAGGATGGGAGGTAGCCATTGACAACGGTGAAACCCTACACAAGCTTGCCATGGAAAGGAATAAGAAGGATTGGATGAAGACAGTAGGAAAGCAGAGAGATGGAAGGGAAGGCATCTTCATGCGCTTATCTGAAGTTCCTACTGATGCCAAGGCATCTTAGGCTAGTTTCACTAGCCTTTTTCTTTTATTTTTAGTTGTTTTATGCATTTTCTTGAGCCTTAAGTAATCATTTGGGCCAAATAGTCATGCTTGTCTTAAATCATTCAAACATGAAGATTTTGATGCAAATTCCATGAGTTTTTAGTTATATTCCTTGAATGCTATGAATGGAAGAATTCTCATGAATTTTTGCAAGACCTTGATGCAATTGTTTGGATGATTTCAGGGAAGAAGAGGCTAGGCAAGGAAGCAACAAAATCAATAAAGGAAGCTTGAAGATCACATGTGGAGTTTAAGTTCCAGTTTAAGCTTAAACTGGAACTTAAACTGCCAAGCCATATAATGCTGAAAGTGGCGTTTAACCTCCAGTTTAACCTTAAACTGGAAGTTAAACGCCAGAATGAGAAATGCACCAAAGCTGAAATTGGCGTTTAACCTCCAGTTTAAGGTTAAACTGGAAGTTAAACGCCAGAATCATGAAAGTTGAGAAATGCTGAAACTGGCGTTTAACCTCCAGTTTAACCTTAAACTGGAAGTTAAACGCCAGAATGAGAATTTCACCAAGGGAGCATTTCCACGTTTAACCTCCAGTTTGGCCTTAAACTGGAGGTTAAACGTGTTCGACACCATTTCTCACCAGGAAGCAATTCCACGTTTAACCTCCAGTTTAACCTTAAACTGGAGCTTAAACGTGTTATATGGAACAGCTTGACCATGCCTTCTTCAAACATAAATAACTTGAGCTACAAAACTCCAAATGAGGTGATTCAAAATGCATTGGAAAGAAGACATCTAGAGCTTTCCAAGCATATATGGCATGCATGGTGGATACTAAAAATTGAGGGAGAAAATAGCCCCGTAATGTGCATAGAAGAGCATAGTACCAACATGCAATCAGGCCAGCTGACCTCTTCACCTTCCATGGAGTATAACTCGAGTTGTAGAGATCCAATTGAGGTGCTTCCAGTTGCGTTAGAAAGCTGACATCCATATCTTTCCAACGAGGTATAATAGTCTATATTTGGCATCAAATTGGCAAGGTTGACAAGAGAACAAAGTGACGACTCAAGAAAGGGGGGTGCAACGTTTGAGTGTAGTTTAATGGATCATTATCCTTTTTGGATCAATTATGTCACTCTACCCTTCAAGCAAGCAAGGCCCATCAACAACACCAAATCAAGGCCACAAGAATCATCTAGAATAGTTATTTTCATTTGATTGTAATTTGCTTTTAATTTCATTTTCATTTTGTAATTTAGGGAGCCTATTTAAAGGCCTTAGTTTCTGCATTTAAAAGAGAAGGGGGATTGAAGGGGAATCCAGCCCCTGAGGGGGACTTCTTTTACACGGGGAACTTTTTGATCATTTTGCTACTTTTCATATTGTGTAATTGAATTCAGAGCTATGACTCACTAAACCCCTTTCATTGGGTTAGGGAGCTCTATTGTAATTCAATGAATCAATAATAGTTTTATCTTCTTCTTCAATCTTTTCTCTTGAATTTTGTTAGAAAGCTTCTCGATCTAATTCCATTGGGTAGTTGTCTTGGGAAAGAAACTACCCATAATTGGAATCCTTCGGAACCTTGGGAAAGGAATGGAGGATTCATGCTAGAGAAGCTTTCTCACAGTGAATTGGATTGGGGTTTGGATGGATATTATGACATGTAATCCTACCAAATTGTGGTTCATGAAACTGTGTGGTATAATCAGTGATCGAGCATCATCTCTTCTTATGAACATTTAAACCAAGGGATTGGGAATTTGTTTGTTTTTAGAGAGAATTGGTGAGCCAAGGGATTGGGATCCAATCATATAAGATTGCCAAGCAAAATTCAATGAATGCATTGGTTGAGGAAGGGATAAAACGTTTTGATTCGGAGATCTCAATATCTCCTGAAACCCAATGAATTCCCCATTTCTGATCTACCACTTTCTCTTACATTCTGCAATTAAATTCATGCAATCACCCCCATCCCTTTTAATTTCAGCAATTTAGCTTCTCGCTCTTTAATTCATGCAATTTTACATTCCGCAATTCTCATCTAAATCTTGATTCCGCTCAACTAGAACATACTTCTAATCCGAATTGCTCACTCAACCAATCCTTGTGGGATTCGACCTCACTCTATTGTGAGTTTTTACTTGACGATAACCGGTGCACTTGCCGGAAGGAATTTTGCCGATCGTGCAATTTCCTAGATCGTAGCATATCAAGCATATGCACATCAAGTTTATGGCGCTGTTGCCGGGGATTGGTTTTTGATTGACAATTCTCCAATTGGAAGTTAACTAGATTGAGCAATTTTTCTTTTCTTTTGTTAATAGTTTTTGTTTCAGTTTATTACTGCTAATTTCTGCAAATTTTAATTTGTTTTCTTTGCTTATTCACTTGTTAGCATACTAACCACTAGCTGTTTGTGATATTGTCTCACTATGGAATTTCCACTATCTTTGGATGAGTATTGTTTGAGACTGAGCACATTGCAAAAAAGAAAGGAGTATCCATCATCTTTTGGTCAATCAAAATTCATGAGAAACTCTCCACCACCACAGAATGATTCATGTTATTATGCTCATGGTGGGTGGGAGTATCAGGAACAGGAAACGGGGTACTTCCCAGAGCCACAAAATGGTCCATGTTTTGGTGAATTTGATCACTACTCAAGTTGTGGCTGGGAAGATCAAAACCAAAGAGATTTCACTTATTCACACCCCATTCATCAAGAGCCATCACCTCTGAATTATCCAACCTCACCTCCTAGTTTTACATATCCAAATTCTTCATCACTTGAGCATTTCTCAGCACAAAATTCCTTCTCAAATTCATACAATTCATTTCAATATCCACAAGACTCATTCCACTACACACAAGAGTCATACCACTACCAACACTCCAACCAAGGACTCTATCAGCCCACACAAAACACATACTCCCAGCCACCATATCACAGCCAAGATAATCAACCTCATCAACCCAATCCGAACCAACAATTTCAAGATCAATTAAACAGGATAGAAGGAATGCTTGCAACTATGGGCAGAGATGTGGCCGATTTGAAAGGCTTTAAGGAAGAAGTGATATCCAACTTACAAAATCAAGGTGCTGCCATTCAAAAGCTAGAAGCACAAATTGGATATCTATCAAAGCAAATCCCTACCCACAATTCTTCTAGTGATACCATGGCAAACCCAAGGGAGGAATCAGAAGAACAAGAAAGGGAGAAAGTCAATCAAGGGAGATCACACTCCAATGAAACAGAGAGTTGCAAAGAGGAAGGGTTCATTGAACCACAAATTCAGGAAGCTTTTGATGAACAGGATACTCCAACTGTCCAACAACAACCAAGTTCTGAGATCAAGGATGTGAAGGCAGTAGAAACAAGCACTAAAATGAGGATTGTGACCGAGAAACAAAGGACCATATCCATAGAGAAGAGAAGGTCGAAGAACAATCCAACTCCTGAGCCAACAAGCAAGTTCACTCAAGCCAATCACAAGGGAAAGCTTGCTGGAAAGAGGCATTCACAACAAGGGGCACTAACTAGCTCCTTTATCCACTTGAAGTCATTCCTCTTAACAAACTGGAGGAAGAGGAAGAAAGTCAGGAACAGCATGTCAAGCTAATGACAGTAAACGAGCGCTTGTTGGGAGGCAACCCAACCAAAGGTAGTTTTTCTTTTCTAGTTATTTCAATAAAAGAGTTAAGTAGATTTATCTGTATTGCAAGGAGCTAAGTTTGGTGTTGCACACCCAAAATAATTCAAGGGTGAATGTGAGATTCTAAGTTTGGTGTTCCACCAAAAACTTCATTAAAAGCACATTTCTACCTCAGCATGATTAGTCACTAGCTCCAACCAATCAGGGAAACTACTTAAACAATAGTTTAATTTCTAGTTCATAGTTTCTTTTTCTAGTTCATAGTTATTTTCTTAATAAAAGCACATGAGGTTTTCTGCATATGATCCAAATTGCTGCATATGGCAAGGAACTAAGTTTGGTGTTCACACACCAATCTAAGTTCAGAGGCCTACAAACATACATGCATGCTAAACAATTCTCAAAGTGCTTGGGGAACAAGCAACTTCTAATAGCTTTGCAGGAAGACAATCAATCTCATGGAAGGAATATACATCATCATCAAAGAGAACACCAAGGCTAGGAAGGATGATGAACAACAAAGAAGATGCTAAAAGGTTGTATTGTCACTTAATTGCTTGTAATGTGAATTGCTGATATTGGAAGTTTGCATGCACCCCTGCTTTAAGTTTGAGTCATTGCAGTTTTTGTTTGTCTGTTTGTTTAATTTCCAAATAAGTGATAGTCTAAGCGTCTGGATAAACTTCACTTGCTTAAATGTATGCTTGCCCTGCTTGTTCTGTTTCCAAAAATAAAAGAAATGTTTGAACAAAAGTAACTCAATTCCATTTGGTAAGAAATCAAATAAGATTAAGTGGTGGTATGCATGTTTGATTGAATAGTCAGCTCACTAAGAAATAAAGTTAGAATTGTCACTTTTAGTGGAAATTAGGATGCTGTCTATGGATCTTGATGAATAAATGTCTTTGGCCATGAAAAAGAAAGAAAAAGAAGAAGAAAAAGCCACTGAAAAAGGGCAACCAAAAAGCAAAAAAAAAATTGAGAAAATAAGCTAGGCACCAATGGTTTGAACTTCTGAGACAAATGCCTGTGGTGTTTATGTATTAAGGATATGCTTGGATGAATAGGTTCTGAGGAGTGTTTCAACACTTGATAACTTGGGTTAACTAACCCGGGATTATCAACCAAAAGTCCATTATCAAGAGCAACCTAAATACAAAACATTTAGTCACACAAAGAGGTGCTGGGCACCAATGTCTCAAGAAGAAATGTGAACTAAAATGCCTGTGGTGGATATATGTGAGCACTGATAAGGAAAGAAAAATGTCAAAAGCTTGTGCAACACATGACACTGAGCAACAAGGAGCAAATAAGCTCAAAGAAAAAGAAAAACAAAGAAAAGAAACTTGCCAAGGATATGTGAATAACAAGAGGCCATAGCAGTGTTTTAGTGGAAACATAAAAAGTGACATTCTTACCTAAGAAACAATAAAGTGATGCTGCAACAGCTTTCTGCATGAACACCCCATTAATCAATGTCAATTACTTATTGATATGGCTAATGAATTTACTTTCTGTTTCATTCTTTCTTCTCAATAATTCAGAACTTGCTTGGGGACAAGCAAGGATTAAGTTTGGTGTTGTGATGCCAAGGCATCTTAGGCTAGTTTCACTAGCCTTTTTCTTTTATTTTTAGTTGTTTTATGCATTTTCTTGAGCCTTAAGTAATCATTTGGGCCAAATAGTCATGCTTGTCTTAAATCATTCAAACATGAAGATTTTGATGCAAATTCCATGAGTTTTTAGTTATATTCCTTGAATGCTATGAATGGAAGAATTCTCATGAATTTTTGCAAGACCTTGATGCAATTGTTTGGATGATTTCAGGGAAGAAGAGGCTAGGCAAGGAAGCAAAAAAATCAATAAAGGAAGCTTGAAGATCACATGTGGAGTTTAAGTTCCAGTTTAAGCTTAAACTGGAACTTAAACTGCCAAGCCATATAATGCTGAAAGTGGCGTTTAACCTCCAGTTTAACCTTAAACTGGAAGTTAAACGCCAGAATGAGAAATGCACCAAAGCTGAAATTGGCGTTTAACCTCCAGTTTAAGGTTAAACTGGAAGTTAAACGCCAGAATCATGGAAGTTGAGAAATGCTGAAACTGGCGTTTAACCTCCAGTTTAACCTTAAACTGGAAGTTAAACGCCAGAATGAGAATTTCACCAAGGGAGCATTTCCACGTTTAACCTCCAGTTTGACCTTAAACTGGAGGTTAAACGTGTTCGACACCATTTCTCACCAGGAAGCAATTCCACGTTTAACCTCCAGTTTAACCTTAAACTGGAGCTTAAACGTGTTATATGGAACAGCTTGACCATGCCTTCTTCAAACATAAATAACTTGAGCTACAAAACTCCAAATGAGGTGATTCAAAATGCATTGGAAAGAAGACATCTAGAGCTTTCCAAGCATATATGGCATGCATGGTGGATACTAAAAATTGAGGGAGAAAACAGCCCCGTAATGTGCATAGAAGAGCATAGTACCAACATGCAATCAGGCCAGCTGACCTCTTCACCTTCCATGGAATATAACTCGAGTTGTAGAGATCCAATTGAGGTGTTTCCAGTTGCGTTAGAAAGCTGACATCCATAGCTTTCCAACGAGGTATAATAGTCTATATTTGGCATCAAATTGGCAAGGTTGACAAGAGAACAAAGTGACGACTCAAGAAAGGGGGGTGCAACGTTTGAGTGTAGTTTAATGGATCATTATCCTTTTTGGATCAATTATGTCACTCTACCCTTCAAGCAAGCAAGGCCCATCAACAACACCAAATCAAGGCCACAAGAATCATCTAGAATAGTTATTTTTATTTGATTGTAATTTGCTTTTAATTTCATTTTCATTTTGTAATTTAGGGAGCCTATTTAAAGGCCTTAGTTTCTGCATTTAAAAGAGAAGGGGGATTGAAGGGGAATCCAGCCCCTGAGGGGGACTTCTTTTACACGGGGAACTTTTTGATTATTTTGCTACTTTTCATATTGTGTAATTGAATTCAGAGCTATGACTCACTAAACCCCTTTCATTGGGTTAGGGAGCTCTATTGTAATTCAATGAATCAATAATAGTTTTATCTTCTTCTTCAATCTTTTCTCTTGAATTTTGTTAGAAAGCTTCTCGATCTAATTCCATTGGGTAGTTGTATTGGGAAAGAAACTACCCATAATTGGAATCCTTCGGAACCTTGGGAAAGGAATGGAGGATTCATGCTAGAGAAGCTTTCTCACAATGAATTGGATTGGGGTTTGGATGGATATTGTGACATGTAATCCTACCAAATTGTGGTTCATGAAACTGTGTGGTATAATCAGTGATCGAGCATCATCTCTTCTTATGAACATTTAAACCAAGGGATTGGGAATTTGTTTGTTTTTAGAGAGAATTGGTGAGCCAAGGGATTGGGATCCAATCATATAAGATTGCCAAGCAAAATTCAATGAATGCATTGGTTGAGGAAGGGATAAAATGTTTTGATTCGGAGATCTCAATATCTCCTGAAACTCAATGAATTCCCCATTTCTGATCTACCACTTTCTCTTACATTCTGCAATTAAATTCATGCAATCACCCCCATCCCTTTTAATTTCAGCAATTTAGCTTCTCGCTCTTTAATTCATGCAATTTTACATTCCGCAATTCTCATCTAAATCTTGATTCCGCTCAACTAGAACATACTTCTAATCCGAATTGCTCACTCAACCAATCCTTGTGGGATTCGACCTCACTCTATTGTGAGTTTTTACTTGACGATAACCGGTGCACTTGCCGGAAGGAATTTTGCCGATCGTGCAATTTCCTAGATCGTAGCATATCAAGCATATGCACATCACCTACCAATGAATTACATAAGTATCTCTATCTTTATCTTTTATGTTATTTTCGTTCATCACCATATCCATTTGAGTCTGCCTGACTAAGATTTACAAGATGACCATAGCTTGCTTCATACTAACAATCTCCGTGGGATCGACCCTTACTCGCGTAAGGTTTATTACTTGGACGACCCAGTGCACTTGCTGGTTAGTTGTGCGAAGTTGTGCAATGCCATGGAATTGAGCTACCAAGTTTTTGGAGTTCATGACCGGGGATTATGAGAGTTGTGAAAAAGTATTGTTCACAATTTCGCGCACCAGAGATGCACCAAAACAAACCTTGTCTTAAATTTTGAAAAATGTCATTTCATGGTCAAACAAGGCATTGTTTTGGGACACATAGTCTCAAAAGAAGGCATCTCCGTAGATCCGGCAAAAATAAATGTCATATCTAGTTTACCTTACCCCTCCTCCGAGAGGGAAGTCCGCTCTTTTCTTGGACATGCAGGATTCTACCGGAGATTCATCAAAGACTTTAGCAAGGTGGCCTTACCTCTCTCTCGACTACTACAAAAGGACACCGAATTTGAGCTGAGCAAGGAATGTATGGAAGCATATGACAAACTTAAAGTGGCATTGACACAAGCTCCTATTGTGCGAGGACCAAATTGGACTCAACAATTTGAAATCATGTGCGATGCCTCGAATTATGCGATAGGAGCCGCGTTAGCACAACGCGAGGGTAAGATTCCCTATGTCATAGCTTATGCTTCCAAAACACTAGATGGAGCCCAATCCAACTACACTACTACCGAAAAGGAACTCCTGGCTATTGTTTTTGCTTTAGACAAGTTCCGAGTCTATCTTCTTGGTTCCAAGGTAGTAGTGTACTCGGATCACGCGGCATTAAAGTATTTGTTGGCCAAAAAGGAATCAAAACCGAGATTAATTCGATGGGTGCTTTTGTTACAAGAATTTGACTTGGAGATCAAGGATAGGAGTGGTTCTCAAAACTTAGTGGCGGACCATCTAAGTCGCCTCGAACACACAAAAGGCGACACCACTCCTATCAATGACTCCTTTCCTCTAGATGGTTTGCAAGCAATCTCGGAAGTAGTTCCTTGATATGCCCCAATAGCAAACTACTTGGTTTCACGCACCTTCCCTCCCAATCTCAACAAACATCAAAAGGATAAGCTGAAAAGCGAATCCAAATACTATGTTTGGGACGATCCCTATTTGTGGAGGTGTGGAGCAGACCAAATAGTGCGACGGTGCATACCTCACACCGAATTCCAAGCAATCTTGGACGCTTGCCATTCTTCCGAAGGAGGTGGCCACTACAGCCCCCAAAGAACGGCAAGAAAGGTCCTTGATTGTGGATTTTGGTGGCCAACCCTTCTCAAAGATTCTTCCCTCTATTGCAAATCTTGTCCCCAATGCATTCGGTTTGGAAATATTTCTAAGAAGGACGAAATCCCCCAACAAAATATGCTTTTTTGTGAAATCTTTGATGTATGGGGAATCGACTTCATGGGACCATTTCCAAACTCCAATGGCTTTCTCTATATTTTGTTAGCCGTCGATTATGTGTCAAAATGGGTAGAGGCAATCCCCACCCGGACGGATGATGCTCATGTTGTTTATTCTTTTGTGAGGAACAATATCATTTGTCGTTTTGGCTCCCCAAGAGCAATCATAAGTGACCAAGGATCCCACTTTTGCAACAAAAAAATGGACGGCCTCATGAGGAAGTATGGCATCACACACAAAGTTGCTACGGCCTATCACCCTCAGACAAACGGCCAAGCTGAGATTTCTAACCGGGAAATTAAACATGTGTTGGAAAGGATTGTGAAACCGAATAGGAAGGATTGGAGCGCTAAGCTCTCCGATGCACTTTGGGCATATCGAACGGCTTACAAAACACCCATCAGTATGAGCCCTTTTAGACTTGTATATGGTAAAGCATGCCACTTACCGGTAGAAATCGAACACAAAGCTTATTGGGCCATAAAGGAATGCAATCTAAGTTTGGGTGGAGCCGGCGTAGAGAGAAAGCTTCAATTGGCAGAATTGGAATGCTTGAGATTAGAAGCCTATGACAATTCTAGACTCTACAAGGAAAAGATGAAAGCCATTCATGACAAGAACATTAGGAGAAGGGAATTTAGACCCAGTGAACTAGTCCTCCTTTACAACTCAAGGTTGAGATTACTACCCAGAAAGCTTAGATCAAGATGGGATGGACCTTACCAAGTAGAGAAAGTAGAACCTTACGGGGTCTATCACTTGCGCCACCCATCAAGTCCGGACATTTTCAAGGTAAATAGGCACCGTCTCAAATTGTACCATGGTGAGCAAAGAAAGAACTCCAAGGAATTTGAAGTGTTCCTCTTGAGGGATGCATCTCTTGAACAAGAACTTTGAGCTAGTGGAAGTCCAACTTAAGGACGGTAAACAAAAGTGCTAGGTGGGAGACACCTCACCATGGTAAGGTCTACCATTTATACATAGCCATTGAATTCTTCTTTGATTGATACTTGCTTAACACTTGACTTCATGTTTGGTAGCTAGGTAATTGATGAAGTTGTAGCTAGATTTCAAGCAAATTTTGTTTCATTTGTTGAGTTCATTTGGTACTTTATCATGTTAAAACATCCTTCTATAGTGCTTAAGTGGCTGTTTGGAGGGTTGAAATGCTGAAAGTGGTGCGAGAACATGCAAACTTTGAAAAAGGCACCCTTCCGCGCGTGCGCGCACCTGGCGCGTACGCGCCCATGAAGCATTTTCGACAATCCACGCGGACGCGCGACGTGCGCGGATGCGTGGATTGCAAAAAGTACCCCTCCATACATTTTTCAGAAAGTTGCGCCCACACTATGCCAGCACCATGCCTGAGGCACAGGCCAATCACGCGTGCACGCACATGGCGCGTACGCACTCGTAGACAAGTACGCAGATCGACGCGCTAGCGCACCTTGCGCGCGCGCGCCGATCGCCCCTGTGCACTCCTGGTACATATTCCAGAGAGTTAGGCCACTCTCGCGCCTGCACTGAGCCACCAGCCCACCACCTCTGCCGCGTGCACGCACTAGGCGCCAACGCGTCCTTCTGCTCACAACACGAGGCACGCGCCCGCGCCCATGCCGCGCACGCGTCCTTCGTCCTGCACCAACCTCTAGGCCACTCCACAGAGTGTTAAGCCTACCCCAGGCCCATCTCATGCCTGGGACATAATCGCATTGCCGCGTGCGCGCACCGTGCGTGCGCGCGCCAACACCCCTGTAGCCAACTTCTGGTACCTCTTCCAGAGAGTTGTGCCACCTCTAAGCCACCCTTGTGCTACATGCACAAGCACATTGGCGCCCACGCGCAATGTGCGCGCGTGCGCCATCACCCCATCCCGCTTCCTTGCGCGAGCGCTGGTGGACGAAATTGTGATTCCTTTGTTATTGTATTTTGTAAAATTTATTGCTTTTTCAACTATGTGTGGAGACAACTCCGTTCAACTTAACCAGCAAGTGTACTGGGTCATCCAAGTAATACCTTACGTGAGTAAGGGTCGATCCCACAGAGATTGTTGGTATGAAGCAAGCTATGGTCACCTTGTAAATCTCAGTTAGGCAGATTGAATAGTTTTGGGTTTCGAAAATTAATAATAAAAAGAAAATAAAAGGGATAGAAATACTTATGTAAATTAATAGTGGGAATTTCAGATAAGTGTATGGAGATGCTGTGCTCCTCTTGAATCTCTACTTTCCTATTACATTCAACCAATCCTTCTTACTCCTTTCCATGGCAAGCTGTATGTAGGGCATCACCGTTGTTAGTGGCTACATCCCATCCTCTCAGTGAAAATGTTCCTATGCTCTGTCACAGCACGGCTAATCAGCTGTTGGTTCTCGATCATGTTGGAATAGGATCCATTGATCCTTTTGCATTTGTCATCATGCCCAGCAATCGCGAGTTTGAAGCTCGTCACAGTCATTCAATCCCAGAATCCTACTCGGAATACCACAGACAAGGTTTAGACTTTCCGGATCCTCATGAATGCCGCCATCTATCTAGCTTATACCACGAAGATTCTGTTGGGGAATCTAAGAGATATGTGCCCGGCCTAAGGTAGAACGGAAGTGGTTGTCAATCACGCGCGTTCATAGGTGAGAATGATGATGAGTGTCACGGATCATCACATTCATCAAAGTGTTGTGCAACGTATATCTTGGAATAAGAATAAAAGAGAATTGAATAGAAAGTAATAATAATTGTATTGAAACTTGAGGTACAGCAGAGCTCCACACCCTTAATCTATGGTGTGTAGAAACTCCACTGTTGAAAATACATAAGTAAAAGGTTCAGGCATGGCCGAATGGCCAGCCCCCTGAATGATCAAGAGACCGAATGATCAAAGACTACAGAGTCAAAAGATTAAACTGTCAAAAGATGTCTAATACAATAGTAACTTATCCTACTTATACTAGACTAGCTACTAGGGTTTACATGAGTAAGTAATTGATGCATAAATCTATTTCCGGGGCCCACTTGGTGTATGCTTGGGCTGAGCTTGATCTATCCACGAGCTGAGGCTTTACTTGGAGTTTAACTCCAAGTTATAACGTGTTTTGGGCGTTCAACTCCGGATCATGACGTTTTTCTGGCGTTTAACTCCAGACAGCAGCATGTACTTGGCACTCAACGCCAAGTTACATTGTCAATTCCCGAATAAAGTATAGACTATTATATATTTCTGGAAAGCTCTGGATGTCTACTTTCCAACGCCATTGAGAGCGCGCCATTTGGAGTTCTGTAGCTCCAGAAAATCCATTTCGAGTGCAGGGAGGTCAGATTCCAACAGCATCAGCAGTCCTTTTGTCAGCCTTTTTCAGAGTTTTGCTCAAGTCCCTCAATTTCAGCCAGAAATTACCTGAAATCACAGAAAAATACACAAACTCATAGTAAAGTCCAGAAATGTGAATTTAACATAAAAACTAATGAAAACATCCCTAAAAGTAGCTTGAACTTACTAAAAACTACCTAAAAACAATGCCAAAAAGCGTATAAATTATCCGCTCATCACAACACCAAACTTAAATTGTTGCTTGTCCCCAAGCAACTGAAAATCAAATAGGATAAAAAGAAGAGAATATACTATAAATTCCAGAATATCAATGAATATTAATTATAATTAGATGAGCGGGACTTGTAGCTTTTTGCTTCTGAATAGTTTTGGCATCTCACTTTTTCCTTTGAAGTTCAGAATGATTGGTTTCTCTAGGAACATAGATTTTCGGATAGTGTTATTGACTTTCCTAGTTAAGCATGTTGATTCTTGAACACAGCTACTTATGAGTCTTGGCCATGGCCCTAAGCACTTTGTTTTCTAGTATTACCACCGGATACATAAATGCCACAGACACATAACTGGGTGAACCTTTTCAGATTGTGACTTAGCTTTGCTAGTGTCCCCAGTTAGTGGTGTCCAGAGCTCTTAAGCACACTCTTTTTGCTTTGGATCACGATTTTAACCACTCAGTCTCAAGCTTTTCACTTGGACCTTTATGACACAAGCACATGGTTAGGGACAGCTTGGTTTAGCCGCTTAGGCCTGGATTTTATTTCCTTGGGCCCTCCTATCCATTGATACTCAAAGCCTTGGATCCTTTTTACCCTTGCCTTTTGGTTTTAAGGGCTATTGGCTTTTTCTGCTTGCTTTTTCTATTTCTTTCTATTTATTTTTTTTCGCAAGCTTTCTTTTTCACTGCTTTTTCTTGCTTCAAGAATCAATTTCATGATTTTTCAGATCATCAATAACATTTCTCTTTGTTCATCATTCTTTCAAGAGCCAACAGTTTTAACATTCATAAACAACAAGATCAAAAATATGCACTGTTCAAGCATTCATTCAGAAAGCAAAAAGTATTGTCACCACATCAATATAATTAAATTAAATTCAAGGATAAATTCGAAATTCATGTACTTCTTGTTCTTTTGAATTAAAACATATTTTCATTTAAGAGTGGTGAAGGATTCATGGATTTTATTCATAGCTTTAAGACATAGTTACTACATACTAATGATCATGAAATAAAGACACAAAACATAGATAAACACAACATTAAAAACCGAAAACAGAAAGAAATAAAGAACAAGGAATGAATCCACCTTTAGTGGCGTCTTCTTCTTGAAGGACCAATGATGTTCTTAAGCTCTTCTATGTCCCTTCCTTGCCTTTGTTGCTCCTCCCTCATTGCTCTTTGATCTTCTCTTATTTCTTGGAGAATGATGGAGTGCTCATGATATTCCACCCTTAATTGTTCAACATTGTGGCTCAAATCTTCTAAGGAAGTGTTGAGTTGTTCCCAATAGTTGTTGGGAGGAAAGTGCATCCCTTGAGGCATCTCAGAGATTTCTTGATAATGAGCTTCCTCATGCATCTCTTGAGAACCGTGAAGGGTCTCTCTTGCTTGCTCCATCCTTTTCTTGGTGATGGGCTTATCCTCTTCAATGGGGATGTCTTCTTCTATGATAACTCCAGCTGAGTAACATAGATGGCAAATGAGGTGAGGAAAAGCTAGCCTTGCCATGGTGGAGGGCTTTTTGGCTATTTTGTAGAATTCATTGGAGATGACTTCATGAACTTCTACTTTCTCTCCAATCATGATGCTATGAATCATGATGGCCCGATCCACAGTAACTTCAGATCGATTGCTAGTGGGAATGATGGAGTGGTGCACGAAATTGTGATCACTACTTTTCACAACTCAAATAATCCCTAGTAATGGCCCCAAAGACTTGGTGCTCAATACCATGGCATAAACACAACTTCGCACAACTAACCAGCAAGTGCACTGGGTCGTCCAAGTAATAAACCTTACGCGAGTAAGGGTCGATCCCACGGAGATTGTTGGTATGAAGCAAGCTATGGTCACCTTGTAAATCTCAGTCAGGCAGACTCAAATGGTTATGGGTGATATATGAATAAAACATAAAGATAAAGATAGAGATACTTATGCAATTCATTGGTGAGAATTTCAGATAAGCGAATGGAGATGCTTTGTCCCTTCCGTCTCTCTGCTTTTCTACTGTCTTCATCCAATCCTTCTTACTCCTTTCCATGGCAAGCTGTATGCAAGGGTTTCACCGTTGTCAGTGGCTACCTCCCATCCTCTCAGTGGAAATGTTCAACGCACCCTGTCACGGCACGGCTATCCAGCTGTCGGTTCTCGATCATGTCAGAATAGAATCCAGTGATTCTTTTGCGTCTGTCACTAACGCCCCACAATCGCGAGTTTGAAGCTCGTCACATTCATTCAATCATTGAATCCTACTCAGAATACCACAGACAAGGGTTAGACCTTCCGGATTCTCTTGAATGCCGCCATCAATTCTAGCTTATACCACGAAGACTCTGATCTCACGGAATGGATGGCTCGGTTGTCAGGCGAGCGCTCGTTTGTCAGGCGAGCAGCAACCATGCGTCGTGTATCAGGAATCCAAGAGATATCCACCCAATCTAAGGTAGAACGGAGGTGGTTGTCAGTCACCCGTTCATAGGTGAGAATGATGATGAGTGTCACGGATCATCACATTCATCAAGTTGAGGAACAAGTGGTATCTTGGAACAAGAACAAGCTGAATTGAATAGAAGAACAATAGTAATTGCATTAATACTCGAGGTACAGCAGAGCTCCACACCTTAATCTATGGTGTGTAGAAACTCCACCGTTGAAAATACATAAGAACAAGGTCTAGGCATGGCCGTGAGGCCAGCCTCCCAATGATCTAAGAACTAGATGTCCGAAGATGATCCTAAGATCGAAAGTGATCAAAAGATGAAAATACAATAGTAAAAGGTCCAATTTATAGGGAACTAGTAGCTTAAGAATTACAAAGATGAGTAAATGACATAAATATCCACTTCCGGGCCCACTTGGTGTGTGCTTGGGCTGAGCATTGAAGCATTTTCGTGTAGAGACTCTTCTTGGAGTTAAACGCCAGCTTTTGTGCCAGTTTGGGCGTTTAACTCCCACTTTGGTGCCAGTTCCGGCGTTTAACGCTGGGAATTCTGAAGGTGACTTTGAACGCCGGTTTGGGCCATCAAATCTTGGGCAAAGTATAGACTATCATATATTGCTGGAAAGCCCAGGATGTCTACTTTCCAACTCCATTGAGAGCGCGCCAATTGGGCTTCTGTAGCTCCAGAAAATCCACTTCGAGTGCAGGGAGGTCAGAATCCAATAGCATCTGCAGTCCTTTTCAGTCTCTGAATCAGATTTTTGCTCAGGTCCCTCAATTTCAGCCAGAAAATACCTGAAATCACAGAAAAATACACAAACTCATAGTAAAGTCCAGAAAACTGAATTTTAACTAAAAACTAATAAAAATATACTAAAAATTAACTAAATTCTACTAGAAACATACTAAAAACAATGCCAAAAAGCGTACAAATTATCCGCTCATCACAACACCAAACTTAAATTGTTGCTTGTCCCCAAGCAACTGAAAATCAAATAAGATAAAAAGAAGAGAATATGCAATGAACTCCAAAAACATCTATGAAGATCAGTATTAATTAGATGAGCGGGGCTTTTAGCTTTTTGCCTCTGAACAGTTTTGGCATCTCACTTTATCCTTTGAAATTCAGAATGATTGGCTTCTTTAGGAACTCAGAATCCAGATAGTGTTATTGATTCTCCTAGTTAAGTATGATGATTCTTGAACACAGCTACTTTATGAGTCTTGGCCGTGGCCCAAAGCACTCTGTCTTCTAGTATTACCACCGGATACATACATGCCACAGACACATAATTGGGTGAACCTTTTCAGATTGTGACTCGGCTTTGCTAGAGACCCCATTTAGAGGTGTCCAGGGTTCTTAAGCACACTCTTTTTGCCTTGGATCACAACTTTATTTCTTTCTTTTTCTCTTTCTCCCCTTTTCTTTTTTCGTTTTTTTTCCGCTTCTTCTTTTCTCTTTTTTTTTTTGTATTCACTACTTTTTCTTGCTTCAAGAATCATTCTTATGATTTTTTAGATCCTCAGTAACATGTCTCCTTTTTCATCATTCTTTCAAGAGCCAACATTCATGAACCACAAATTCAAAAGACATATGCACTGTTTAAGCATACATTCAGAAAACAAAAGTATTGTCACCACATCAAAATAATTAATCTGTTATAAAATCTGAAATTCATGCAATTCTTCTCTTTTTCAATTAAGAACATTTTTCATTTTAAGAAAGGTGATGGATTCATAGGACATTCATAACTTTAAGGCATAGACACTAAGACACTAATGATCATAAGACACAAACATGGATAACATAAGCATGATTTTTCGAAAAACAGGAAAATAAGGAACAAGGAGATTAAAGAACGGGTCCACCTTAGTGATGGCGGCTTGTTCTTCCTCTTGAAGGTCTTATGGAGTGCTTGAGCTCCTCAATGTCTCTTCCTTGCCTTTGTTGCTCCTCTCTCATGATTCTTTGATCTTCTCTAATTTCATGGAGGATGATGGAGTGTTTTTGGTGCTCCACCCTTAGTTGTCCCATGTTGGAACTCAATTCTCCTAGGGAGGTGTTGATTTGCTCCCAATAGTTTTGTGGAGGAAAGTGCATCCTTTGAGGCATCTCAGGGATTTCATGATGAGTGGGATCTCTTGTTTGCTCCATCCTTTTCTTCGTGATGGGCTTGTCCTAATCAATGGGGATGTCTCCCTCTATGTCAACTCCAACTGAATAACAGAGGTGACAAATGAGATGAGGAAAGGCTAACCTTGCCAAGGTAGAGGACTTGTCCGCCACCTTATAAAGCTCTTGGGCTATAACCTCATGAACTTCTACTTCTTCTCCAATCATGATGCTATGAATCATGATGGCCCGGTCTAGAGTAATTTCAGACCGGTTGCTAGTGGGAATGATTGAGCGTTGGATAAACTCTAACCATCCCCTAGCCACGGGCTTGAGGTCATGCCTTCTCAATTGAACCGGCTTCCCTCTTGAATCTCTCTTCCATTGGGCGCCCTCTTCACAAATGACTGTGAGGACTTGGTCCAACCTTTGATCAAAGTTGACCCTTCTAGTGTAAGGGTGTTCATCTCCTTGCATCATGGGCAAGTTGAATGCCAACCTTACATTTTCCGGACTAAAATCCAAGCATTTCCCCCGAACCATTGTAAGCCAATTCTTTGGGTCCGGGTTCACACTTTGATCATGGTTCTTGGTGATCCATGCATTGGCATAGAACTCTTGAACCATCAAGATTCCGACTTGTTGAATGGGGTTGGTAAGAACTTCCCAACCTCTTCTTCAAATCTCATGTCGGATCTCCGGATATTCACTCTTTTTGAGTTTGAAAGGAACCTCGGGGATCACCTTCTTCAAGGCCACAACTTCATAAAAGTGGTCTTGATGCACATTTGAGATGAATCTCTCCATCTCCCATGACTCGGAGGTGGAAGCTTTTGCCTTCCCTTTCCTCTTTCTAGAGGTTTCTCCAGCCTTGGATGCCATAAATGGTTATGGAAAAACAAAAAGCAATGCTTTTACCACACCAAACTTAAAAGGTTTGCTCGTCCTCGAGCAAAAGAAGAAAGAAGAGAGTAGAAGAAGAAGAAATAGAGGAGATGGAGATGGCTTTGTGGTTCGGCCAAAGTGGGAGAAGTAGTGTTTAGGTGGTGTGAAAATGAAGGAGTGAAGATGGGTTTATATAGGGGTGAAGAGAGGGGTAGGGTTCGGCTATGGGAGGGTGAGTTTGGAAGAGAAAGTGGTTTGAATTTGAATAGTGAGGTAGGTGGGGTTTTATGAAGGATGGATGTGAGTGGTGAAGAGAATAGTGGGATTTGATAGGTGAGGGGTTCTTTTGGGGAAGAGTGGTAGAGGTGATTGGTGAATGGGTGAAGAAGAAGAGAGAGGGTGGTAGGGTAGGTGGGGATCCTGTGGGGTCCACAGATCCTGAGGTGTCAAGGAAAATTCAACCCTGCACCAAGTGGCGTGAAAAAACGCATTCTGTGCCAATTCTGACGTTAAACGCCGGGCTGGTGCCCTTTTCTGGCGTTTAACGCCAAGTTCTTGCCCTTTTCTGGCGTTTAACGCCAGTCTGGTACCCCTTTTTGGCGTTAAACGCCCAGAATGGTGCCAGACTGGGCGTTAAACGCCCATCTGCTAGCTTCACTGACGTTTAAACGCCAGCAAGTTCTCCTCCAGGGTGTGCTGTTTTTCTTTCTGTTTTTCATTCTGTTTTTGCTTTTTCAATTGATTTTGTGACTTCTCATGATCATCAACCTACAGAAAACATAAAATAACAAAAGAAAATAGATAAAATATAACATTGGGTTGCCTCCCAACAAGCGCTTCTTTAATGTCAGTAGCTTGACAGAGGGCTCTCATGAGCCTCACAGATACTCAGAGCAATGTTGGAACCTCCCAACACCAAACTTAGAGTTTGACTGTGGGGGCTCTGTTTGACTCTGTTTTGAGAGAAGCTCTTCGTGCTTCCTCTCCATGGTGACAGAGGGATATCCTTGAGCCTTAAACACAAAGGATTCTTCATTCACTTGAATGATCAATTCTCCTCTGCCAACATCAATCACAGCCTTTGCTGTGGCTAGGAAGGGTCTGCCAAGGATGATGGATTCATCCATGCACTTCCCAATCTCTAGGACTATGAAATCAGCAGGGATGTAATGGTCTTCAACTTTTACCAGAACATTCTCTACAAGTCCATAGGCTTATTTTCTTGAATTGTCTGCCATCTCTAGTGAGATTCTTGCAGCTTGCACCTCAAAGATCCCTAGCTTCTCCATTATAGAGAGAGGCATGAGGTTTACACTTGACCCTAAATCACACAGAGCCTTCTTAAAGGTCATGGTGCCTATGGTACAAGGTATTGAAAACTTCCCAGGATCTTGTCTCTTTTGAGGTAATTTCTGCCTAGACAAGTCATCCAGTTCTTTGGTGAGCAAAGGGGGTTCATCCTCCCAAGTCTCATTACCAAATAACTTATCATTTAGCTTCATGATTGCTCCAAGGTATTTAGCAACTTGCTCTTCAGTGACATATTCATCCTCTTCAGAGGAAGAATATTCATCAGAGCTCATGAATGGCAGAAGTAAGTCCAATGGAATCTCTATGGTCTCATTTTGAGCCTCAGATTCCCATGGTTCCTCATTAGGGAACTCATTGGAGGCCAGTGGACGTCCATTGAGGTCTTCCTCAGTGGCGTTCACTGCCTCTTCCTCCTCTCCAAATTTGACCATGTTGATGGCCTTGCACTCTCCTTTTGGATTTTCTTCTGTATTGCTTGGAAGAGTACTAGGAGGGAGTTCAGTAATTTTCTTGCTCAGCTGTCCCACTTGTGCCTCCAAGTTTCTAATGGAGGACCTTGTTTCAGTCATGAAACTTTGAGTGGTTTTGATCAGATCAGAGACCATGGTTGCTAAGTTAGAGTGGCTCTGCTTAGAACTCTCTGTCTGTTACTGAGAAGATAATGGAAAAGGCTTGCCATTGCTAAACTTGTTTCTTCCACCATTATTGTTATTGAAACCTTGTTGAGGTCTCTGTTGATCCTTCCATGAGAGATTTGGATGATTTCTCCATGAAGAATTATAGGTGTTTCCATAGGGTTCTCCCATGTAATTCACCTCTTCCATTGAAGGGTTCTCAGGATCATAAGCTTCTTCTTCAGATGAAGCGTCCTTAGTACTGCCTGGTGCATTTTGCATTCCAGACAGACTTTGAGAAATCAAATTGACTTGCTGAGTCAATATTTTGTTCTGAGCCAGTATGGCATTCAGAGTATCAATCTCAAGAACTCCTTTCTTCTGATTTGTCCCATTGTTCACAGGATTCCTTTCAGAAGTGTACATGAATTGGTTATTTGCAACCATTTCAATTAGCTCTTGAGCTTCTGTAGATGTCTTCTTCAGATGAAGAGATCCTCCAGCAGAGCTATCCAATGACATCTTGGACAGTTCAGACAGACCATCATAGAAAATACCTATGATGCTCCATTCAGAAAGCATGTCAGAAGGACACTTTCTGATCAATTGTTTGTATCTTTTTCAAGCTTCATAGAGGGATTCTCCTTCCTTCTGTCTGAAGGTTTGGACTTCCACTCTAAGCTTACTCAATTTTTGAGGTGGAAAGAACTTTGCCAAGAAGGCATTGACTAGCTTTTCCCAAGAGTTCAGGCTTTCTTTAGGTTGTGAGTCCAACCATATCCTAGCTCTGTCTCTTACAGCAAAAGGAAATAGTATAAGTCTGTAGACCTCAGGGTCAACCCCATTAGTCTTGACAGTGTCACAGATTTGCAAGAATTCAGCTAAAAACTGATGAGGATCTTCCAATGGAAGTCCATGGAACTTGCAATTCTGTTGCATTAGAGAAACTAATTGAGGCTTAAGCTCAAAGTTGTTTGCTCCAATGGCAGGGATAGAGATGCTTCTCCCATAGAAGTCGGGAGCAGGTGCAGTAAAGTCACCAAGCACCTTCCTTGCATTGTTGGCATTGTTGTTGTTTTCGGCTGCCATGGGTTTTTCTTCTTTGAAGATTTTTGTTAGGTCCTCTACAGAGAGTTGTGCCTTAGCTTCTCTTAGCTTTCGCTTCAAGGTCCTTTCAGGTTCAGGGTCAGCCTTAACAAGAATGCTTTTGTCTTTGCTCCTGCTCATATGAAAGAGAAGAGAACAAGAAAGTATGGAATCCTCTATGTCACAGTATAGAGATTTCTTGAGGTGTCAGAGGAACAGAAAAATAGAAGGAAGAGGGAGAAGAATTCGAACTTAGTGAGATAGAGTTCAAATTGTGCATTGAGGAGGAGTGGTACTCCATAAATAGAAGGATGTGAGAAGAGGGGAAGAAATTTTCGAAAATCAAGTAAAAGATTTTGAAAACATTTTGAAAAACTGATTGATAATTTTCGAAAACTAAGAGTGGGAAAGAAATCAAGTGATTTTTGAAAAAGATTTTGAAATTAGAAATAAAAAAGATTTGATTAAAAACTATTTTGAAAAAGATGTGATTAAAAAGATATGATTGAAAAGTTATGGTTTGAAAAACAATTTTAAAAAGATTTGATTTTTAAAAAATTAATGACTTGGCTAACAAGAAAAGATATGATTCAAACATTAAACCTTTCTCAACAGAAAAGGCAACATACTTGAAATGTTGAATCAAATCATTAATTGATAGCAAGTATTTTTGAAAAAGGAAAGAAATTGATTTTGAAAACATATGATTGAAAAGATATGATTTGAAAAAGATTTGATTTTGAAAAACTTTGAAAACTTAAAAAAAATTTGCATTAAAAACAAAATCCTCCCTCTTATGCCATCCTGGCGTTAAACGCCCAGAATGGTATCCATTCTGGCGTTTAACGCCCAAAATGCTACCCTTTTGGGCGTTAAACGCCCAGCCAGGCACCCTGGCTGGCGTTTAAACGCCAGTTTTCCTTCTTCAATGGGCGTTTCGAACGCCCAGCTTTTTCTGTATAATTCCTCTGCTGCATGTACTGAATCTTCAGTTCCCTGTATTATTGACTTGAAAATAGAACCAAGATCAAATAAACAATGCATGCAAGACACCAAACTTGAAATGAGACACTAGACTCAACAAGAAACATAAAATATTTTTGGTTTTTATGATTTTGTAATTTTTTTTGGATTTTTCGAAAATTAAGTGAAAGAGGAAAATAAAGGCATCAAAATTCTTAATGAGAATTCCAGGAATCATGCAATGTTAGTCTAAAGCTCCAGTCTAAAGGAATTAGACATGGATAGCCAAGGTTCAGTAGGACATTGTATTCAAGAGCTAAATTGATGAGAATCAATCAGCTTTGGTGATGATAAGATCATCACCTTGAAACACTAGAATTCATTCTTAAGAACTCTGAAAAATACCTAATCTAAACAACAAGATGAACCGTCAGTTGTCCATACTCGAAACAATCCCCGGCAACGGCGCCAAAAACTTGGTGCACGAAATTGTGATCACTACTTTTCACAACTCAAATAATCCCTAGTAATGGCCCCAAAGACTTGGTGCTCAATACCATGGTATAAACACAACTTCGCACAACTAACCAGCAAGTGCACTGGGTCGTCCAAGTAATAAACCTTACGCGAGTAAGGGTCGATCCCACGGAGATTGTTGGTATGAAGCAAGTTATGGTCACCTTGTAAATCTCAGTCAGGCAGACTCAAATGGTTATGGGTGATATATGAATAAAACATAAAGATAAAGATAGAGATACTTATGCAATTCATTGGTGAGAATTTCAGATAAGCGAATGGAGATGCTTTGTCCCTTCCGTCTCTCTGCTTTTCTACTGTCTTCATCCAATCCTTCTTACTCCTTTCCATGGCAAGCTGTATGCAAGGGTTTCACCGTTGTCAGTGGCTACCTCCCATCCTCTCAGTGAAAATGTTCAACGCACCCTGTCACGGCACGTCTATCCAGCTGTCGGTTCTCGATCATGTCGGAATAGAATCCAGTGATTCTTTTGCGTCTGTCACTAACGCCCCACAATCGCGAGTTTGAAGCTCGTCACAGTCATTCAATCATTGAATCCTACTCAGAATACCACAGACAAGGTTTAGACCTTCCAGATTCTCTTGAATGCCGCCATCAATTCTAGCTTATACCACGAAGACTCTGATCTCACGGAATGGATGGCTCGGTTGTCAGGCGAGCGCTCGTTTGTCAGGCGAGCAGCAACCATGCGTCGTGTATCAGGAATCCAAGAGATATCCACCCAATCTAAGGTAGAACGGAGGTGGTTGTCAGTCACTCGTTCATAGGTGAGAATGATGATGAGTGTCACGGATCATCACATTCATCAAGTTGAGGAACAAGTGGTATCTTGGAACAAGAACAAGCTGAATTGAATAGAAGAACAATAGTAATTGCATTAATACTCGAGGTACAGCAGAGCTCCACACCTTAATCTATGGTGTGTAGAAACTCCACCGTTGAAAATACATAAGAACAAGGTCTAGGCATGGCCGTGAGGCCAGCCTCCCAATGATCTAAGAACTAGATGTCCGAAGATGATCCTAAGATCGAAAGTGATCAAAAGATGAAAATACAATAGTAAAAGGTCCTATTTATAGGGAACTAGTAGCTTAAGAATTACAAAGATGAGTAAATGACATAAATATCCACTTCCGGGCCCACTTGGTGTGTGCTTGGGCTGAGCATTGAAGCATTTTCGTGTAGAAACTCTTCTTGGAGTTAAACGCCAGCTTTTGTGCCAGTTTGGGCGTTTAACTCCCACTTTGGTGCCAGTTCCGGCGTTTAACGCTGGGAATTCTGAAGGTGACTTTGAATGCCGGTTTGGGCCATCAAATCTTGGGCAAAGTATAGACTATCATATATTGCTGGAAAGCCCAGGATGTCTACTTTCTAACGCCGTTGAGAGCGCGCTAATTGGGCTTCTGTAGCTCCAGAAAATCCACTTCGAGTGCAGGGAGGTCAGAATCCAACAGCATCTGCAGTCCTTTTCAGTCTCTGAATCAGATTTTTGCTCAGGTCCCTCAATTTCAGCCAGAAAATACCTGAAATCACAGAAAAACACACAAACTCATAGTAAAGTCCAGAAAAGTAAATTTTAACTAAAAACTAATAAAAATATACTAAAAACTAACTAAATCCTACTAGAAACATACTAAAAACAATGCCAAAAAGCGTACAAATTATTCGCTCATCATGGAGCGTTGTATGAACTCCAACCATCCTCTAGCCACAGGCTTGAGGTCCAGTCTTCTCAGTTGGACTGGCTTGCCTTTGGAGTCTCTTTTCCATTGAGCTCCTTCCACACATATGTCCATAAGGACTTGGTCCAACCCTTGATTAAAGTTGACCCTTCTAGTGTAGGGGCGTTCATCTCCTTGCATCATGGGCAAGTGAAACGCCAACCTCACATTTTCTGGACTAAAATCTAAGTATTTCCCCCGAACCATTGTGAGATAATTCTTTGGATTCGGGTTCATACTTTGATCATGGTTCCTAGTGATCCATGCATTGGCATAGAACTCTTGAACCATTAAGATTCCGACTTGTTGCATGGGGTTGGTTAAGACTTCCCAACCTCTTCTTCGGATCTCATGTCGGATCTCCGGATACTCATTTTTCTTGAGCTTGAAAGGGACCTCAGGGATCACCTTCTTCTTTGCCACAACATCATAGAAGTGGTCTTGGTGGCTCTTGGAGATGAATCTTTCCATCTTCCATGACTCGGAGGTGGAAGCTTTTGTCTTCCCTTTTCCTTTTCTAGAGGATTCTCCGGCCTTAGGTGCCATTGATGGTAGTAGAAAACAAAAAAGATTGTGCTTTGACCACACTAAACTTAAAATATTGCTCGTCCTCGAGCAATAGAAGAAAGAAGAGAAGAAGAAGAAGAAGAGAATATGGTAGAGAGGGAGAGATGTAGGTTCGGCCAAGTGGGAGAAGAGGGGGTTGTGTTGTGTGAAAATGAAGTAGAATGGAAGCGTATTTATAGGGAGAGGGAGGAGTGTATGTTCGGCCATTTAGGGTGGGAATGGGTGGGAAAATGGTTTTGAATTTTTGAAGGTAGGTGGGGTTTATGGGGAAGAGTGGATGGATGTGAGTGGTGAAGGGGGTGATTGGGAAGAAGAATTGAGGTGATTGGTGAAGAGTGTTGGGAAGTGTGACATGGGGAAGAGCAATCACAAAAACTAGGATTAGGAGGTAAGGTGGGAATATGGTAGGTGGGGATCCTATGGGGTCCACAGATCCTGAGGTGATCCTGTGGGGTCCACAGGTCCTGAGGTGTCAAGGAATTCCATCCCTGGCGTTTAAACGCCGTGTGGTGCACATTCTGGGCGTTCAACGCCCATGTAAAGCATGTTTCTAGCGTTGAACGCCAGTTTCATGCTTGTTACTGGCGTTCAGCGCCAGCTTTTCTTCTCTGGGCACATTCCTGGCATTCAGCGCCAGAATATTGCTTGTTTCTGGCGTTCAGCGCCAGAATGATGCTCTGTTCTGGCGTTGAACGCCGGCCAGATGCATCTTACTGGCGTTGAACGCCAGCCTGTGCTTCCTCCAGGGTGTAATTTTTTTCTTCTGCTGTTTTTGATTCTGTTTTTAATTTTTATGATTTTTTTCGTGACTCCTCATGATCATGTACCTAATAAAACACAAAATAACAATAAAATAAAAATTAAATAAATAAAATTGGGTTGCCTCCCAACAAGCGCTTCTTTAATATCAATAGCTTGACAGTGGCTCTCATGGAGCCACAAAGGTGATCAGGTCAATGTTGTATAGTGCCAACACCAAACTTAGAGTTTGGATATGGGGTCTTAACACCAAACTTAGAGTTTGGTTGTGGCCTCCCAACACCAAACTTAGAGTTTGACTGTGGGGGCTCTTCTTGACTCTGAACTGAGAGAAGCTCTTCATGCTTACTCTCTTTTGTCACAGAGGAATGGCCATGTGCCTTAAACACAAGGTAGTCCCCATTCAATTGAAGGACTAATTCACCTCTGTTGACATCTATCACAGCTCCTGCTGTGGCTAGGAAAGGTCTTCCAAGGATGATGCAATCATCCTCTTCCTTCCTAGTGTCTAAGATTATGAAATCAGCAAGGATGTAAAGGCCTTCAACCTTTACTAACACGTCCTCTACTATTCCATAAGCTTGTCTCAATGACTTGTCTGCCAATTGTAATGAGAACAAGGCAGGTTGTACCTCAATGATCCCCAGCTTCTCCATTACAGAGAGTGGCATAAGATTTATCCCTGACCCCAGATCACATAGAGCTTTTTCAAAGGTCATGGTGCCTATGGTACAAGGTATTAAGAACTTGCCAGGATCTTGTCTCTTTTGAGGTAAAATTTGCTGAATCCAGGTATCTAGTTCACTAATGAGCAAGGGAGGTTCACTTTCCCAAGTCTCATTACCAAACAACTTGCCATTCAGCTTCATGATAGCTCCTAAATATTGAGCAACTTGCTCTCCAGTCACATCTTCATCCTCTTCAGAGGAAGAATAGTTTTCAGAGCTCATGAATGGCAGAAGGAGATTTAATGGAATCTCTATGGTCTCTATATGAGCCTCAGATTCCTTTGGATCCTTAATAGGAAACTCCTTCTTGCTTGAGGGACGTCCCAGGAGGCCTCCCTCACTAGGATTTTCGTCCTCCTCCTCCCTTGTGCATTCGGCCATATTGATCACATCAATAGCCTTGCACTCTCCTTTTGGATTCTCTTCTGTATTGCTTGGGAGAATACTGGGAAGAGTTTCAATGACTTTCTTACTCAGCTGGCCCACTTGTGCCTTCAGATTTCTGATGGAGGATCTTGTTTCACTCATGAAACTGAAAGTGGCCTTTGACAGATCAGAGACTATATTGGCTAAATTAGAAGTGTTTTGTTCATAATTCTCTGTCTATTGCTGAGAAGATGATGGATATGGCTTGCTATTGCTCAGCCTATTGCGCCCACCATTGTTAAAGCCTTGTTGAGGCTTTTGTTGATCCTTCCATGAGAAATTTGGATGATTTCTCCAGGATGAATTATAGGTGTTTCCATAAGGTTCACCCATGTAATTAACCTCTGCCATGGCAGGGTTCTCAGGATCATAGGCTTCTTCAGAAGCTGCCTCTTTAGTACTGTTGGATGCATGTTGCCATCCATTCAGATTTTGAGAGATCATGTTGACCTGTTGAGTCAATACTTTGTTCTGAGCCAATATGGCATTCAGAGCATCAATTTCAAGAACTCCTTTCTTTTGAGGTATCCCATTGTTCACGGAATTCCTCTCAAAAGTGTACATGAATTGGTTGTTTGCAACCATATCAATGAGTTCTTGAGCCTCTTCGGGCATTTTCTTTAGGTGAATAGATCCACCTGCAGAATGGTCCAATAACATTTTCGAAAATTCAGATAGACCATAATAGAATATATCTAATATGGTCCATTCTGAAAACATGTCAGATGGACATATTTTGGTCAGCTGCTTGTATCTTTCCCAAGCTTCATAGAGGGATTCACCATCTTTTTGTTTGAAGGTTTGAACATCCACTCTCAGCTTGCTCAGCTTTTGAGGAGGAAAGAATTTGTCCAAGAAGGCAGTGACCAGCTTATCCCAGGAGTCCAGGCTATCCTTAGGTTGTGAATCCAACCATATTCTAGCTCTGTCTCTTACAGCAAAAGGGAAAATCATGAGTCTGTAGACTTCAGGATCAACTCCATTCGTCTTTACAGTCTCACAGATCTGCAAGAACTCAGTTAAAAACTGATAAGGATCTTCAGATGGAAATCCATAAAACTTGCAGTTTTGTTGCATTAAGGCAACTAGCTGAGGTTTCAGCTCAAAGTTATTGGCTCCAATAGCAGGAATTGAGATGCTTCTTCCATCAAACTTGGACGTTGGCTTTGTGAAGTCACCAAGCATTCTCCTTGCATTATTATTATTGGGTTCGGCTGCCATCTCCTTCTCTTGTTCGAAATTTTTTGAAAGGTTACTTTTGGATTGTTGTAATTTAGCTTCTCTTAATTTTCTCTTCAAAGTCCTTTCAGGTTCTGGATCAATTTCAACAAGAGTGCCTTTTTCCTTGTTCCTGCTCATATGAAAGAGAAGAAAACAAGAAAAGAAGAGGAATCCTCTATGTCACAGTATAGAGATTCCTTTATGTTAGTAGAAAAAGAAGGGGGTAGAAGAAATAAAAGTGAAGAATCCAAACACAAGGGATATATTGGGTTCGGATTTTTAGATGAAGAGAAGTGAAGAAAAGTGTTAGTAAATAAATAATTAAATAGAATAAGAAAGGAGAAGGGAAATTTCGAAAATAATTTTGAAGAAGGGATTAGCAATTTTTGAAAATTAGAGATAAATGTAATTAAAATTAAAACATGAAACATTTAGTTAATTAAAAAGAATTTTTGAAAAAAGAGAGAGATATTTTCGAAAATTGAAGAGGGAAAAGTAGTTAGGTGGTTTTGAAAAAGATAAGAAACAAACAAAAAGTTAGTTAGTTGATTGAAAAAGATTTGAAATCAAATTTTAAAAAGATAAGAAGATAAGAAGTTAAATAAGATATTTTGAAATCAAATTTTGAAAAAGATAAATTTTTTTTGAAAAAGATAAATTTTTTTTGAAAAAGATAAGATAAAAGATAAAAAGATCTAATTTTTAAAATGACATAACTAACAAGAAACTACAAGATAAGATTCTAGAACTTAAAGATTGAACCTTTCTTAGCAAGAAAGTAACAAACTTCAAATTTTTGAACCAATCACATTAATTGTTAGCTAATTTTCGAAAATTTGATATAAAGATAAGAAAAATATTTTGAAAATAATTTGAAAAATATTTTTGAAATTTTCGAAAATGAAAAAAAAATGAAAAAGATATGATTTTTGAAAAAGATTTTAAAAAGATAAGATTTTTAAAATTGAAATTTTGACTTGACTTGTAAGAAACAACTAATTTTAAAAATTTTTGACCAAGTCAACCCAAAATTTTGAAAATTTGGAGGGAAATAAGGAAAAGATATTTTTTTTTATTTTTGAATTTTTAATTATGAGAGAGAAAAACATAAAAATGACCCAAAATATGAAAATTTTGGATCAAACACATAATGCATGCAAGAACACTATGAATGTCAAGATGAACACCAAGAACACTTTGAAGATCATGATGAACATCAAGAACACAATTTTGAAAAATCTTTGATGCAAAGAAAACATGCAAGACACCAAACTTAGAAATCTTTAATGCATGGACTCTAACAAACGAAAAATGCATATGAAAAACAACAAACAACACAAAACAAGAAAACATCAAGATCACACAAGAAGACTTATCAAGAACAACTTGAAGACCATGAAGAACACTATGAATGCATGAAATTTTCGAAAAAAATGCAAGAACAATTTTTAAAGCATGTAATTGACACCAAACTTAAAAATTGACTCAAGACTCAAACAAGAAACACAAAATAATTTTTTTTATTATTTTTTTTCGAAAATATTTTTGGAAAAATGAAAAATAAAGAAAAAATTTTGAAAAAGATTTTTGAAAAGAAAATTACCTAATCTGAGCAACAAGATGAACCGTCAGTTGTCCATACTCGAACAATCCCCGGCAACGGCGCCAAAAACTTGGTGGACGAAATTGTGATTCCTTTGTTATTGTATTTTGTAAAATTTATTGCTTTTTCAACTATGTGTGGACACAACTCCGTTCAACTTAACCAGCAAGTGTACTGGGTCATCCAAGTAATACCTTACGTGAGTAAGGGTCGATCCCACAGAGATTGTTGGTATGAAGCAAGCTATGGTCACCTTGTAAATCTCAGTTAGGCAGATTGAATAGTTTTGGGTTTCGAAAATTAATAATAAAAAGAAAATAAAAGGGATAGAAATACTTATGTAAATTAATAGTGGGAATTTCAGATAAGTGTATGGAGATGCTGTGCTCCTCTTGAATCTCTACTTTCCTATTACATTCGTCCAATCCTTCTTACTCCTTTCCATGGCAAGCTGTATGTAGGGCATCACCGTTGTTAGTGGCTACATCCCATCCTCTCAGTGAAAACGTTCCTATGCTCTGTCACAGCACGGCTAATCAGCTGTTGGTTCTCGATCATGTTGGAATAGGATCCATTGATCCTTTTGCGTTTGTCATCACGCCCAGCAATCGCGAGTTTGAAGCTCGTCACAGTCATTCAATCCCAGAATCCTACTCGGAATACCATAGACAAGGTTTAGACTTTCCGGATCCTCATGAATGCCGCCATCTATCTAGCTTATACCACGAAGATTCTGTTGGGGAATCTAAGAGATATGCGCCCGGCCTAAGGTAGAACGGAAGTGGTTGTCAATCACGCGCGTTCATAGGTGAGAATGATGATGAGTGTCACGGATCATCACATTCATCAAAGTGTCGTGCAACGTATATCTTGGAATAAGAATAAAAGAGAATTGAATAGAAAGTAATAATAATTGTATTGAAACTTGAGGTACAGCAGAGCTCCACACCCTTAATCTATGGTGTGTAGAAACTCCACTGTTGAAAATACATAAGTAAAAGGTTCAGGCATGGCCGAATGGCCAGCCCCCTGAATGATCAAGAGACCGAATGATCAAAGACTACAGAGTCAAAAGATTAAACTGTCAAAAGATGTCTAATACAATAGTAACTTATCCTACTTATACTAGACTAGCTACTAGGGTTTACATGAGTAAGTAATTGATGCATAAATCCACTTCCGGGGCCCACTTGGTGTATGCTTGGGTTGAGCTTGATCTATCCACGAGCTGAGGCTTTACTTGGAGTTGAACTCCAAGTTATAACGTGTTTTGGGCGTTCAACTCCGGATCATGACGTTTTTCTGGCGTTTAACTCCAGACAGTAGCATGTACTTGGCGTTCAATGCCAAGTTACGTCGTCAATTTCGGAATAAAGTATGGACTATTATATATTGCTGGAAAGATCTGGATGTCTACTTTCCAACTCCGTTGAGAGCGCGCCATTTGAAGTTCTGTAGCTCCAGAAAATCCATTTCGAGTGCAGGGAGGTCAGATTCCAACAGCATCAGCAGTTCTTTTGTCAGCCTTTTTCAGAGTTTTGCTCAAGTCCCTCAATTTCAGCCAGAAATTACCTGAAATCACAGAAAAACACACAAACTCATAGTAAAGTCCAGAAATGTGAATTTAACATAAAAACTAATGAAAACATCCCTAAAAGTAGCTTGAACTTACTAAAAACTACCTAAAAACAATGCCAAAAAGCGTATAAATTATCCGCTCATCAAGCGCGCACCGTGCGCGCACGCGTGGGTGACCGACGTTAACATAATAGGGAAGCACACTTGCTCCCTTCTTTCTTCTTCTCCCTTTTTCTTCTTACCTCCTCTACTACCCATTTACCTACTACCATCTCTCCTTCCAAACAACCACCTCCTACCATTACCTCCAGCGACCACCCACCTCCGGTGGTCCCTACCTTGCTCCCTCCATTCTCCATCATTCCACTCTACAACTTCCTCTCCCATACCCTTTTCCATCTCTCTCAAGGTACTATACTAGGCTTCCCTCTTGCTCTACTTCTCTCTTTTGCTTCTTAGTCAGTTAATTTCATTCTCTTTTAGGTAGTCTCCTTCTTTTTCTCCTCCCTCTTTTGAGCCCCTCACTTTTTAGGGTATTTTTGCTCCTTTTCCAATTAACCCTTCATAGGCACTTGGGTCATAACTTCTCTTGCATTGATAGATAAGATGTGTTGCATGAATTTCTTACAACCACTGTGCATTGTAGTGCTTAATATTGGTTTGTGGAATGTTACATTGCTTCCCCCTCATACATTTGCATACTACAACAAGGATGCACGCCAAGTGTTTGAGGAAAAGCATACATGATTTTTATGCTCATCATAAATTGCTTTCCACTTTTGGTATTTGAGGGTGTATGCTTCTCATGCCTTTTTCCTTGCATGCTTACACTATCCCTATACCACATGCCAATGATTTGCCTTGCTTATCACATGTTATCTTAGTTACATGTTGCAGCTGTCATGTAATAAGGATACCCATATTCTTACGGCACAATTTCTCATTTGCATAATCACATTCAATTACGCTTCTTTGGGTCTAATGTTATCTCCTTTCTTTAATATCACAGGATGGTCATCAAAAAGAGCAAAGGGAAAGCCCCGAAGAAGCCAACCGTCAACAGAGCGCGCCAAGAACCAACAGTCAAGCCCCTCCTCAAGAAGGCTACGGGCTCCGTTGATGCTTTAGAGAAGGACAACCCTCCAAAGGACTCAAACAAGTTCCCTAACCGCTACTGCGAACTTGTTTACTCAAGGATGATTGAGCGGAATTATCACCCGGAGCCTCTTCTAGTCCTACCGGCCCACCTCACTCCAATAGTGATGCCACACATTGATCGGAGGCAATGGAGGTTCCTCTTGAGGCAACCAATGGAGGTCAATTTATCATGGGTGGTGGAGTTCTACTCCAACTACCACTCACCCCTTCTCACATCAGTCTTTGTGCGCCGAAAGCAAGTGCCAGTCACAGTGGAGGCCATCCAAGGAGTACTTAAGATTGGGCCATTAGCGGATGGATATGACGCCTATCAGGAAGTCTTGTCAGCATGCAACGAACGTGAGTTCGATTGGAGCGCGATCCTTTGCGTAATAGCTTTACCCGAAGCATTTTGGATTCGGGGAACCATAAAGCAAAGACCAAAGGGTTTAGATGCACATTTCCTCACTCAAGAAGCCGCGGCATGGGCCCAAATCCTAGCTCACTACGTGCTTCCGAGCACCCATGGGTCGTCCATTACCGCCGAGCTTGCCTTATTGGTATGGTGCATCCTAACCGAGAAATCGGTCGACATTTCGCATGCCATTCGCCAATCCATGGGGCGTATTCATGTTAAGGGAAACTTACCCTTCCCCGCTATGGTGACTGAATTAGTAGTGGCAGCCGGTGTTCACCGAGAGGCTAAGGATCGGAGGACCTCGATCCCGGTCGAGGGAGATGTTATTCCGACCAAGAGGTGCCTCAAGCCTCCGAAAGTCACCAAGGACCTTGGACTGACCAACTCAACTCGCAACACCACTACCTCATCTGTACCACAAAAATCCACCACCCAACGCCTTGAAGACCTTCACAAGAAGTTGGACCGCTATGAGAGGCGTAACCAGCGCCGATATGCTCACGTGAAGAAGCTTCTAAGCATTGTCACCCCACCTATGGAGGAACCTGATATCTCCACATCCACCGCAACTTCAAGCGGAAATAGCAATGACAACGGAGATGAAGGACACTCGGGACTCGGCCACCCATTGCGCATCACCTATAGCACGGAGGACCGTGCTAAGTTTTAAGTGTGGGAAGGTCGGCCGACCGATCTCCGTAGGTAACACCCAAATAAATTTTTGTTCTTTGAACTCCTTTGTAGTTAAGATAGGTTTCATGATTAGGTTTTCTTTGATACCAATTGCATGATAAGTTTACTTGGTTGGAACAATGAAACTCTTTCTTAGGAAACTAATACTTTGGGGAAACCTTGACATTGCCAATTTTGAATATTTTGATGCCAAACTTGCCTGAAGAATTGTATTTTGGAACATGGATTTTGAGTTAAGAACACAAGCTAGTGAGCTTTGAGCCTTGTTTTGTGGCTACATCTTATAGTCACTTATTCTCCTTCTTGTGTGCAATTGTTTTCTCTCTATGAGTGTGATCCTTGCTTTGTTTGAGTCTATATGTCCATTATTATTCCTTGTATTCGTGCATCTATATGATTGAGGCCATTATTTCATTAGCTCACTTACCCAAATAGCCTTACCTTTTATCTTCCATTGTTAGCCAACTTTGAGCCTACGCTTAACCCACTTCGTTCTTAATTTAGCACATTACAAGCCTTAAATCGAAAAACAATAAATGTCCTTAATTTGGATCTTTGATTGGCTTAGGCTAGTGTGTGTGAGCACCATTCAAGTGTGGGAATCTTGGGACATTGGGGGAATAAAAAGGTAGTTTTGTATTGTTATTGGAAACATTGGAAATTGGGTACATACTCATGTATTGATCAAATGTAAAACCTTATGCATTGATGCTCTTGTATATAAAAAAAATATGTGAAAAAAAAAGAAAAAAAGAGAGAAACACAATATGGAAAGGAAAAGAAAAAAAAAAGAGAGAAAGAAATAAAAAGGGGACAAAATGCCCCAAAGCAAAGTGAAGTCAAATAAAATCAATGCATATGTGTGATAACCAAAAGAAAATGCATGAGTATGTGAAAAAGTGAGAAATGGGTAGTTAGGTTAGCTTTGAAATTGTATAGAATGTCATAGGTTAGGTGGGAAGTTTAAGCTTATCAAAAGATCCAAATTTCAAGCTCACTTAGCCAAATATGCATCCTACCCTGACCCTAGCCCCATTACAACCTAAAGACAAGACCTTATGATATTCGTACATATGCATGGAATAAATGTTGATTGTTAGATGGAAAACAAATCTTGGAAAGAATGATTAGGAGAAAATTGAGAGACTCAACCCTAAACACTTGAGCGAATAGAGTGTAAATATTTCCGGTGAGGGTTCGAAAGCTCGAATTCTTGTTCCCGGCTCTCACGAGCATTCTTCATGCAAAGTTGCGTATATTGCACTTGATGCCGAAAAATTGGTAAGTCCCACATGTTGGCTACTATCGTACCCTATATGCTTGCACGTATCTTAGGAAGGTTGATTTATTCCTAACCAAGTAGATAGTAGCACTAGTCATAGTTACATTCATGTAAGTAGGTTGCACATCATGAGTCTCATACCTTTATGATCCTTCGGTCTTTGGCGTGTCTTTTGCATTTCTCTAAGCATGAGGACATGCTAGAATCTAAGTGTGGGGAGGTTGATAAACCCCATTTTGAGGGTTTATCTTGTATTACTTTCAGGGGTTTTATCAATGATTCCACACGCTTTTCATATGAAAATACAAGACTTTGTGTTCCTTTCCTAGTTTTTGCCTCATGGATGAAAACATGCTTATTTTGCACTAAATTAGATACATTTCTAATCTTCTCTTGGTGCCATTCGATGCCGTGACCTGTGTGTTAAGTGGTTTCAGAATATAGGGCAGGGATGAACCGGAAGAGAGAAGGAGAATGGGCACAAAGGAAAGGAGCATGAGAAATTGAGCTTTGGGAACTTCAGCAAGGGCGCGTGCGCGTACCTGGCGTGCCCGCGTGGATTGTGCAGCTAGAAGTCAAAGCCAGAAGCCAAGCCACGAGCCGGCATGTGTAGCGGCTAAGCCATAATCCCCATGGGCGCGCACGCGTACGTTGCGCCTCCACTCACATTACAAGATGCCCCAGTGGCGCGCACGCGTGCTTTGTGCGTGCGCGCCGATGCTCGAATATGATTTTTTTAAGAAGTCACGTGACCTGGGCGTGGAGACAGTTGGAGATCTCATTTTGGGGAAGTGCCTTGGCGGGAAGAGCTTAAGAAGACCAGGGATTGAAGGGTTAAGGGACTTTTGGCTCATTTTTAGATTGTTCTAGATATTTTTGCTATTGTTAGTTACACTCTTGGAGAGGTAGAGAGAGATTCCAAGCTCTCATTAGGGTTCATCTTCTTCCATTTCTGAATTCTCAATCACTCTTTGGTGAGATCTATTGCAATTCTCAATTTACTTTGTTCATGTTATAGATCTCCTTCTCTAATCTCAATTAGTGCTTGTAATTACTCAATTCTCATAGATCCTAGATTCAACTTTGTAGTTTTGGCTTCTATCAATTTCTTGAGAAGTTCATTTCCATTGTTGTTCTTGGTTAATTGTTGTTAGTTCCTTGTGTTGAAGCACTTTCAATTCTACTTTCTTCTCATTTTTACTATGCCTTTCATCCTTGCTCATCAATTGTTTGATAAAATGCCAACACTAGTTATGGAGTAAAAGTTTCTTACTTGGCATAGGGTTTGGACCATTAGAAAGAGTTGAATAGTTTATGTCAATTGTTGATTTGGAATTAGAAATTGCTAATTGACTTGGAGTGCACTAAAGCTAGATTTCCCTAAGGTAAGACTAGGACTTGTGACTCAAGTTAGTTACTCTCATTTGACTTTCCTCTATACCTAGGGGTTAACTAAATGAAGCAAGGCCTAATTGTTGTCATCATTGAAGGAACTATAAGGATAGAATTCCTAATGCCAACCCTAGGCCAAGCTTTCTAAAGATTGATTGTTTGTCATCTATTTTGCTAAACCTTCAAAGAATCATAACAAGGCTTCCTAATCAATAAGATGCATTCTCTAGCAATTCCAAGGGAGAACGACTCGGGAGACTAGTACTCTCGGTTATAGATTGTAGGATTGTTTGATGCGAAGTTTAAGTGTCGGTTAGACTATACTCACGATCATATTCATCATTGAATTCTAAATCGACATGCTAAAATTTTGTTTATCAAAATGGCGCTGTTGCTGGGGAATTTGCTTAGTGTGCCATGTTATTGTTTAGAGTAAATGTGTATATATGTACATAGTTGCATTTCATTGTAATTTGTTCAAGTGACTGACCCCTCATTGTTACCATGAGTTTTACTTCTCCTTCATTGCATGACGCGTTCACAACCGAACCCGAGCTTAGTCCCCTTTGATCCGGAAATAGAACGAAATTTGCTTCATATTAGACAAGCTCGGAAGCGGTTAAGGTTTGGAAAAGGTGAAAAGGTTTTCACCACCTCAACCACCTTACTAAAAGTGAATATTGAACCGTCACTCAAAGAAGGCAATAATCATTCTCCCATCAATATCACTAACAACTCTTCTTTTGTTTTAGGTACTAACGCCATGGATGCTCCGAGGAGAGTTACTATCAAGGAAGCGGGTGCACCGGATTATGTCCTTCAACCCCTTCATGTAACTCACCCCAATTTGAATGCAAACTTTGAACTTAAGACCGCCTTGATCAACCTCCTACCCAAATTCCATGGGCTTCCTGCACAAGACCCTATTCGACATCTCAAAGACTTTCATCGTATATGCTCAACAACTAGACGGGAAGGATCCGATGAAGTTGCTATATGGTTGTTTGCTTTCCCTTTCTCTCTTGAGGACAAGGCTAAAGAATGGTTCTACACTCTATCTAGTGAAGTCACCTCCGATTGGGACTTGCTTAGAAGAGGATTCTTGGATAAATTCTTGCCCCCGGAGAAGATGGATAGACTAAGGAAGGAAATGTCTTGTATTGTACAAGGTGAAACGGAATCATTATACGAGTATTGGGAACGGTTTCGTAAGCTACTAGATGCATGTCTTAATCACATGCTTGACACTCAAGTGTTGCTTGGATACATATGTCAAGGGATGCGAGAACAAGATAGAACTCTTTTGGACACCTCTAGCAATGGTTCTTTGTCTAAATATAAAACAGCGGAGGTTGGCTTGACAGCTTTCCGGTTCTTTCTTTTCTTCATGAGTTCTCCAACTTTTCATGCTTTCTTTCTTCATTCCCTTGATCCAATCTTTGCCTCATAAACCTTAAATCACTTAACAAACATATCAAGGCATCTAATGGAATCAAAGTGAATTAAATTTATTTATTTTAAGACCTAAAAAGCATGTTTTCACTCTTAAGCACAATTAAAGGAGAATATACAAAACCATGCTATTTCATTGAATAAATGTGAGTAAAAGGTATTAAAATCCCCTAAAATCAATACAAGATAAACCCTAAATATGGGGTTTATCAACCTCCCCACACTTAAACCAAGCATGTCCTCATGCTTAAACCAAGAATGAAGTAAGGGTATGGCATTTATTCAATGGAAACTAACTAAATGCAATCTACCTATATGCAACTATCTAAATGAATGCAATTGCTTGGTCAAAATAAATCAATTCCTAAGAAGCATATATGCACAAGGGATAAGGACTAGCAAGTCTAATCCACAATTGAATTGAGTTATTAAATATTTTTACAAACTTGCATGAAAGGAGATGATCATAGGTGGAGACATGTAATTGAGCATCAAACCCTTACCGGATGTGTTTGCATTCTATTCGCTCAAGTGTCTAGGGTTGATTATCTCAATTTTTCCCTAATCATGCTTTCTAAGATTTGTTCTTCTTCTAACAATCAACATATATTTCATGCATGCATACATCTATCATGAGGTCTTTTCCTTAGGTTGTAATGGGGTTAGGGTCAAGGTAGGATGCATATTTGGTTAAGTGAGCTTGAGATTTGAATCTTTGATAAGCTTAGACTTCCCACCTAACCTATGACATCCTATACGATTAAGTTCTAACTAACTACCCATTCTTCACTTTTCCGCATACTCATGCATTTCCTTTTCATTTCACAACACTTATGCATTGATCTTTATTGAGCTTCACTTTGCTTTGGGGCATTTTGTCCCCTTTTTATTTATTTCTTTTTCTTCTTTTTTATTTCTTTTTCTATATTTTTTTTCTTTTCCATATTATTTTTTTCTTTTCTTTTTCTTTTATTTTTCTCATTTTTTTTATACAAGAGCATCAATGCATAAGGTCTATACATTTGATCAATACACGAGCATGTACCCAATTCCCAATATTTACAACAAAAATACAAAACTACCATTTTATTCCCCCAATGTCCCAAGAGTTCCCACACTTGAATGGTACTCACACACACTAGCCTAAGCTAATCAAAGATCCAAATTAAGGACATTTATTGTTTTTCACTTTAAGCTTGTAATGTGCTAAATTAAGAACAAAGTGGGTTAAGCGTAGGCTCAAATTGGCTAACAATGGAAGATAAAAGGTAAGGCTATTTCGGTAAGTGAGCTAATGAAATGATGGCCTCAATCATATAAATGCATGAATACACAAAATAATGGACATAAAGAATCAAACAAATCAAAGATCACATCATAGAAAGAGAATAATACACACAAGAATGGAAAATAAGTGGTTATAAGATGTAACCATACAATTAGGCTCAACTCTCACAAGCTTGTGTTCTTAGCTCAAATTCCATGTTCCAAAATAAATTCTTTCAAGCAAGTTCAACAAAAATTTTTCAAATTGGTAGGTTGCCCTAAAACAGTTTCTTGGAAAAGAAATTATCACCATAACCAAGTGGTCCTAATAAGAAAGAGTTGTAAAATATGTACAAATTCTAACTAACATGCAACCTATCATGCAATGCAACAACTAACTAACATTGGTGTTGAAAAGGAAATTGTTACCCATGGAGATCGGTCGAACGACCTCCCCACACTTGAAGATTGCATCGTCCTCGGTGCATGCAAAGAAGAGTAGGGTGGACGGGTTGTTATAATTGATGAGCTCCTCAAATGGTTGTGCAGATGACTTGTTTGTTGCACCATTTAACAGCTTTTCCTTTCTCCCTTCTTGGTGGCCAACCTAAAAGGAAAGAAAAAGAAAGAAAGTTAAGCATATAACAAAGATATCAAAGCAAATAGAACATAGGCAGGGGCTAATGCCAAATAAAGGTATGGTTCTCTACTACATGGTAGCTACAACATGTAGAGGAGAAAACAATAAGAGAAAATGGCATAGCAATGATACTTGATGCAAGAGTAAGGTCAAAGCATGAAGAGCATGATGAGCATCAAGTTCGAACAAGAGAGAGTGGGCCATGAAAGACAATATAAGGTCATATCAATGCACAAAGAACACAAGTGCATAAAAGATTGAGCATTGATTTAAAGAGAAACATCACCCAACAATATAAAACAAGTCAAGAGGCACCAAAGTAATGCAAGGAATCCTCAACAATTGAATAGGAAGATGTAACACCATTATTAAAATGACTTAAAAAAATGAAAACATGCTACAAAAACTAAATGAAAATGGGAAGAGTAGAAGTATGCGAATGTGATAAGCAAAAGAAAATGGAAGGGGAGAAAAAAAAACTCTCTCTTTTTTTTTACCGACGCGTACGCGTCATGCACGTTTACGCGTCAATGGGCAAATTGGTTGAAGGACGCGTACGCGCTAGATGCGCGCACGCGTGCGTCGAGTTAGGCGAGAGGCATAATGTTGGCCCAAAAGTGGCACAACTCTCGGGTAAAAGTACCGGGGGCAAAGATTGTGCAATCGACGCGCGCGCGCACAGTGTGCGTGTGCGTGCATTGCGAATTTAAGATCATGTGCGCGTACGTGCCAGGTGTGTGCACGCGTGCATAGACTTGTGCCTTAGGCCCAATGTTCGCACAGTGTAGGCCTAACTCTCGGGTTTTTGGCTGGGGTCAAATTTTTGCATCCACGCGTACGCGTACAGTGCACATACGCGTACAGTGCGCGTCCGCGTGGATGGTCGAAAAATGCTCAGGTGCGCGTACGCGTTATGTGCGTGTGATGAGCGGATAATTTGTACCCTTTTTGGCATTGTTTTTAGTATGTTTTTAGTAGTTTTAGTTGAGTTCTTAGTATATTTTTATTAGTTTTTAGTTAAAATTCACTTTTCTGGACTTTACTATGAGTTTGTGTGTTTTTCTATGATTTCAGGTATTTTCTGGCTGAAATTGAGGGTCCTGAGCAAAAATCTGATTCAGAGACTGAAAAGGACTGCAGATGCTGTTGGATTCTGACCTCCCTGCACTCAAAGTGGATTTTCTGGAGCTACAGAAGCCCAATTGGCACGCTCTCAACGGCGTTGGAAAGTAGACATCCTGGGCTTTCCAGAAATATATGATAGTTCATACTTTGCCCAAGATTTGATGGCCCAAACCGGCGTGGCAAATCAGCCTCAGAATTTCCAGCGTTTAACGCTGGAACTGGCATAAAACTTGGAGTTAAACGCCAAAACTGGCATAAAAGCTGGCGTTTAACTCCAGAAAAGGTCTCTACACTTGAAAGCTTCAATGCTCAGCCCAAGCACACACCAAGTGGGCCCAGAAGTGGATTTTTCTGTCATTTACTCATTTCTGTAAACCTTAGGATACTAGTTTACTATTAATAGGATCTTTTGACATTGTATCTGGACCTCATGACACTCTACACGTTTCTTTGTGTACTTTCCACAGTATGAGTCTCTAAACCCCATGGTTGGGGGTGAGGAGCTCTGCTGTGTCTTGATGGATTAATGCAATTACTACTGTTTCTTATTCAATCATGCTTGCTTCCATTCTAAGATATCACTTGTTCTTAACCCGGATGAATGTGATGATCCGTGACACTCATCATATTCTCAACTATGAACGTGTGCCTGACAACCACCTCCGTTCTACCTTAGATTGAGTAGATATCTCTTGGATTCCTTAACCAGAATCTTCGTGGTATAAGCTAGAACTGATGGCGGCATTCAAGAGAATCCGGAAGGTCTAAACCTTGTCTGTGGTATTCTGAGTAGGATTCAATGATTGAATGACTGTGACGTGCTTCAAACTCCTAGCAGGCGGGGCGTTAGTGACAGACGCAAAAGAATCACTGGATTCTATTCCGGCCTGACCGAGAACCGACAGCTGATTAGCCTATGCTGTGACAGAGCATAGGAACGTTTTCACTGAGAGGATGGGAGGTAGCCACTGACAACGGTGAAACCCTATATACAGCTTGCCATGGAAGGAGCCTTGCGTGTTTGATGAAGAAGACAGTAGGAAAGCAGAGATTCAGAAGATGGAGCATCTCCAAAACCCCAACCTATTCTCCATTACTGCATAACAAGTACTTATTTCATGTTCTGTTGCTTTTCACAATCAATCCTGATAATCTCTGATATCCTGACTAAGATTTACAAGATAACCATAGCTTGCTTCAAGCCGACAATCTCCGTGGGATCGACCCTTGCTCACGCAAGGTATTACTTGGATGACCCAGTGCACTTGCTGGTTAGTTGTGCGGAGTTACAAAAGTGTGATTGCAATTTCGTGCACCAAGTTTTTGGCGCCGTTGCCGGGGATTATTCGAGTTTGGACAACTGACGGCTTATCTTGTTGCTTAGATTAGGACTGTTTTATTTTTATTGGTTTAGAGTCTTTTAGTTGAGTCTAGTTTCATATTTTAAGTTTGGTGTCAATTGCATGCTTTTGTTTTTCTTTTAATTTTCAATTTTGCATGTCCTTAATCCCTTTTTGATCCGTAAAAGTTCTAAGTTTGGTGTCCTCTTTGTGTTTTTCCCTTAAAATTTTCGAAAAATCAGTGTTTGATTTTCTAAAAATTTTAAGTTTGGTGTCTTTTTGTGTTTTTCTCTTTCCTCTTTTCAAAAATCAAATCTTTTTCATAAAAATTTTTTTCAATCATATCTTTTTAATTGCTATTTTCAAAATCTTTTTAATTACTTAATTGATTCAGTTCTCAATTTGCTTTGATCTTATTTTCTTTTTTATTTTCGAATTTTTATTTTAATTCTCTTTTGTTTTATTTTATTTTTTTTCGTTTAACTCAAAAAAAAAAAAACAAAATTTATCTGTTTGCAATCATTATCATTTTCCTTTTGTCCATTATGGACATAAGTGGGATTGATCAGTCCAAAAGGACTCTGGGGTCATATGCTAACCCCATTACAGCTACATATGGGAGTAGCATCTGTACACCTCCCATCAAAGCAAGCAGCTTTGAGCTAAATCCTCAACTCATTATCATAGTGCAGCAAAATTGCCAGTATTCCGGTCTTCCACAGGAAGAACCTACTGAGTTTCTGGCACAGTTCTTACAAATTGCTGACACAGTACATGATAAAGAGGTGGATCAGGATGTCTACAGACTATTACTATTTCCATTTGCTGTAAAAGATCAAGCTAAAAGGTGGTTAAATAACCAACCTACAGCAACCATAAAGACATGGAAACAGTTGTCAGACAAATTCCTGAATCATTTTTACCCTCCAAAGAGGATGACACAGCTAAGGCTGGACATTCAAGGCTTTAAACAAGAGGATAATGAATCCCTTTACAATGCCTGGGAGAGGTATAGAGGTATACTAAGGAAATGTCCCTCTGAAATGTTTTCAGAGTGGGTACAGTTAGACATTTTCTACTATGGGCTTACAGAAAAAGCTCAGATGTCTTTAGACCACTCAGCTGGTGGATCTATACACATGAGGAAGACAATTGAAGAAGCTCAAGAGCTTATAGACACTGTTGCTAGAAACCAGTATTTGTACTCTAGCAATGAGTGCTCTCCAAAAGAGGAAGTCATGGCAGTAGTCACTGACCCTAATCCTCAAGAACAGATAATTGAGCTTAATCAACAATTACTCTTGATGACAGAACAGTTAGCAGAATTTAAAGAGATGCTCCATGAAACTAAAGTTGCTAACAAGAGCATAGAACTACAGTTCAACACTGAATACCTCTGCTCAAAAGAGCAGAAAGCCAAACAAGGAACAATTGACAGAGGATAACCAAACCACTGTTCAAAATCCCTCTGAGGACGATAAGAGCCCAGAGAGGAACGTTATTGGCGTTCAAACGCCAGAAAGGGAAGGAAAGCTGGCGTTAAATGCCCATTCCTTGCCCAGTTCTGGCGTTCAAACGCCAGAAAAGGGGGAAAAGTTGGCGTTTAACGCCCATTTTCCACCCAATCCTGGCGTTCAGACACCAAGGGAGGATCAGACACTGAGAGTGCTGACAGTAATCCCTCTAAAAAGGCTTCTTCAACCACTTCTGTAAGGAATAAACCTGCAGCATCTAAGGTTGAAGAATATCAAGCCAAGATGCCTTATCCTCAGAAACTCCGCAAAGCGGAACAGGATAAGCAATTTGCCCACTTTGCAGACTATCTAAGGACTCTTGAAATAAAGATTCCGTTTGCAGAGGCACTTGAGCAAATACCTTCTTATGCTAAGTTCATGAAGGAAATCTTAAGTCATAAGAAGGATTGGAGAGAAACTGAAAAAGTGTTTCTCACTGAAGAATGCAGTGCAGTCATTCTGAAAAGCTTACCAGAAAAGCTTCAAGATCCTGGAAGCTTTCTGATACCATGCACATTAGAAGGCGCTTGCACCAAGACATCCCTATATGATCTTGGAGCAAGCATCAATCTAATACCTGCATCCACTATCAGAAAGCTTGGGTTGACTGGAGAAGTCAAACCAACCAGGATATGCCTCCAACTTGCTGATGGCTCCATTAAACATCCATCAGGCATAATAGAGGATATGATTGTCAAGGTTGGGCCATTTGTCTTTCCAACTGACTTTGTGGTGCTGGAAATGGAGGAGCACAAGAGTGCAACTCTCATTCTAGGAAGACCATTCCTAGCAACTGGACGGACTCTCATTGATGTACAAAAAGGGGAAGTGACCCTAAGAGTCAATGAAGATGAGTTCAAGTTGAATGCTGTAAAAGCTATGCAGCACCCAGACACACCAAATGACTGCATGGGCGCTGACATTATTGACTCTCTGGTAGAAGAGATCAATATGGCTGAAAGCCTAGAATCAGAGCTTGAAGACATCTTCAAGGATGCTCAGCCTGATCAAGAAGAACCAGAGGAAGCAAAGGAATTTTCGAAAATTCCTCAGGATGAGGATAAACCTCCCAAACCTGAACTCAAACCACTACCACCATCCCTGAAATATGCATTTCTGGGAGGGGGTGAAACTTTTCCAGTGATTATAAGCTCTGCTTTAAATCCACAGGAAGAGGAAGCACTGATTCAAGTGCTGAGGACACACAAGACAGCTCTTGGGTGGTCCATAAGTGATCTTAAGGGCATTAGCCCAGCTAGATGCATGCACAAGATCCTGTTGGAGGATAATGCCAAACCAGTGGTCCAACCACAGAGGAGGCTAAATCCAGCCATGAAGGAGGTGGTGCAGAAAGAGGTCACTAAATTACTGGAGGCTGGGATTATTTATCCTATTTCTGATAGCTCCTGGGTGAGCCCTGTCCAAGTTGTCCCCAAAAAAGGAGGCATGACAGTGGTTCATAATGAAAAAAATGAACTGGTTCCTACAAGAACAGTCACAGGGTGGCGTATGTGTATTGACTACAGAAGGCTCAATACAGCCACCAGAAAGGATCATTTTCCTTTACCATTCATAGACCAAATGCTAGAAAGACTAGCTGGTCATGATTATTACTGCTTTTTGGATGGCTATTCAGGTTACAACCAAATTGCAGTAGATCCTCAGGACCAAGAGAAAAGAGCATTTACTTTCCCTTCTGGCGTGTTTGCCTACAGAAGGATGCCTTTTGGTCTGTGTAATGCACCTGCAACCTTTCAGAGGTGCATGCTCTCTATCTTCTCAGATATGGTAGAGAAATTTCTGGAAGTCTTCATGGATGACTTCTCAGTATATGGAGACTCATTCAGCTCCTGTCTTAATCACCTAGCATTTGTCCTGAAAAGGTGCCAAGAGACTAACCTGGTTTTAAACTGGGAGAAATGTCACTTTATGGTGACTGAAGGAATTGTCCTTGGGCACAAAATTTCAAGCAGGGGAATAGAGGTGGATAAGGCAAAGGTAGAGGTCATTGAAAAATTACCACCACCTGCCAATGTTAAGGCAATCAGAAGCTTTCTGGGGCATGCAGGATTCTACAGAAGGTTTATAAAGGATTTTTCAAAAATTGCAAAACCTTTAAGTAACCTGCTAGCTGCTGACACACCATTTGTGTTTGACACACAGTGTCTGCAGGCATTTGAGACCCTGAAAGCTAAGCTGGTCACAGCACCAGTCATCTCTGCACCAGATTGGACATTGCCATTTGAATTAATGTGTGATGCCAGTGATCATGCCATTGGTGCAGTGTTGGGACAGAGGCATAACAAACTTCTGCATGTCATTTATTATGCTAGCCGTGTTCTAAATGATGCACAGAAGAATTACACAACCACAGAAAAAGAATTACTTGCAGTGGTCTATGCCATTGACAAGTTTAGATCTTATCTAGTAGGATCCAAAGTGATTGTGTACACTGACCATGCTGCTCTTAAATACTTACTCACAAAGCAAGATTCAAAACCCAGGCTAATAAGATGGGTGTTGCTTCTGCAAGAGTTTGATATAGAAATAAGAGACAGAAAAGGGACAGAGAACCAAGTAGCTGATCATCTGTCTCGAATAGAACTAGTAGCTGGGGCGTCCCTCCCTTCTACTGAGATCTCTGAGACTTTCCCAGATGAGCAACTCTTTGCCATTCAGGAAGCTCCTTGGTTTGCAGATATTGCAAATTATAAAGCTGTGAGGTTCATACCCCAGGAGTACAGCAAAGTGCAAAGAAAGAAATTAATTTCGGATGCCAAGTACTACCTCTGGGATGAACCATATCTCTTTAAGAGATGTGCAGACGGAGTAATCCGCAGATGTGTACCCAGAGAAGAAGCACAAAAGATCCTACGGCATTGCCATGGATCACAGTATGGAGGGCATTTTGGAAGTGAGCGAACAGCCGCTAAAGTCCTCCAATGTGGCTTCTACTGGCCTACTCTCTATAAAGATTCCCGAGAGTTTGTGCGTAACTGTGACAGTTGCCAAAGAGCTGGTAACCTGCCTCACGGATATGCCATGCCTCAACAAGGGATATTAGAGATAGAATTGTTTGATGTATGGGGAATTGACTTCATGGGTCCATTCCCACCATCATACTCAAACACTTACATTCTGGTGGCAGTGGACTACGTATCTAAGTGGGTAGAAGCAATTGCTACACCCACTAATGATACCAAGACCGTGCTAAAATTCCTCCAGAAACACATCTTCAGCAGGTTTGGTGTTCCCAGAGTACTAATCAATGATGGGGGCACTCATTTCTGCAATAGACAGCTATACTCTGCTATGGTTAGATATGGAATCAGCCATAAAGTGGCAACTCCGTATCATCCACAGACAAATGGGCAAGCTGAAGTCTCTAACAGAGAGCTAAAAAGAATCCTAGAACGGACTGTGATAGCCCGGAGAAAGGATTGGGCAAAGAGCTTGGATGATGCTCTGTGGGCATACAGAACAGCATTCAAGACTCCTATAGGAACCTCTCCATACCAACTGGTGTATGGGAAGGCTTGTTATCTGCCCGTGGAACTGGAACATAAAGCCTACTGGGCAACCAGATTCCTAAACATGGATGCACAGTTAGCTGGTGAAAAGAGACTGCTGCAGCTAAATGAGCTAGAGGAGTTCAGACTCAATGCCTTTGAAAATGCAAAAATTTATAAGGAAAAGGCAAAGAAATGGCATGACAAGAAGTTGTCAACCAGAGTCTTTGAGCCAGGACAAAAAGTTCTGCTCTTCAACTCTAGGCTCAAATTGTTTCCGGGAAAACTCAAATCCCGGTGGAGGGGTCCGTATGTGATTACAGGAGTTTCACCATATGGATATGTTGAGCTTCAGGATATTGATTCTGACAAAAAGTTCATTGTTAATGGACAGAGAATCAAGCATTATCTTGAAGGCAATTTTGAGCAGGAATGCTCAAAACTGAGACTTGAATGATTCTCAGTGAAGGTCCAGCTAAAGACAGTAAAGAAGCACTTGCTGGGAGGCAACCCAGTCATTAGTAGGTTATATGATTTGTTCTTACAGTGGCAAGTATCAAAAATGAAGGAATTCACAGAGTTACAGAAGGATTCAGCTCAAAAAGCAGAGAAAATGAGCTTACTGGCGAAAAAACGCCAGTAAGGGGCATTTTGGGCGTTAAACGCCAGGAATGGTGCCATTTTGGGCGTTAAACACCAGAATGGGCACCATTCTGGGCGTTTAACGCCAGGTGTGCAGCATCCTGGGCGTTTTGGAAAAACGCCCAGTGATAAAGGAATTCTGGCGTTTAACGCCAGCCAGGGCACCTGGTTGGGCGTTAAACGCCCAAAAGGGGCATCAAATGGGCGTTAAACGCCAGAATGGGTGCCATTCTGGGCGTTTAACGCCAGAAAGGTGGGGGAACCACAATTTTGTTTTCAAATCAAATTTTTTCAAACTTTCCTTTTCTTACCCATACTTTTCTACAAAATCACACTTCAACCATTCATCATTCACTTTCAAATCTTCAAAAATCAAAACCATTCTTCAAATCTATTTCAAATCAATTCCAAATATTGTTCAAAAACTCACCTTTCTCTCAAATTCTTTCCATATCTTCTCAAATCTCCTTTCAAATTTTTCTTTTCTTTTCGAAATCTCCCCTCCCCACCTTATAAATACTCGTTTGTCCCCCCTCATTCCACCACACCATTCGAATTTCCTCTTCCTCTCTCTCTCTCTTCTCTTCTTTCTTTTGCTTGAGGACAAGCAAACCTCTAAGTTTGGTGTGCTTTTCCGTGATCACTAAGCCAAGATTCATCAAAATCATGGCTCCTAAAGGAAAACAAACCAATTTAAGAGGAAAGAAAGAGAATACTCCAAAGAATCTTTGGAATCAAGAGAAGTTCTTAACCAAAGAACATGAAGACCATTATCACAAGATAATGGGTCTGAGGTCAGTGATCCCGGAAGTTAAATTTGATTTGAAAGAAGATGAATACCCGGGGATCCAAGAGCAAATTCGAAACAGAGGATGGAAAGTTCTAACCAATCCTGAGATAAAGGTTGGAAGGAACATGGTTCAGGAATTCTACTCAAATCTGTGGCTAACAGATAAGCAGAGAATGACTGGAACTGCTTACCATACCTACAGAACCATGGTCAGAGGGAAAGTTATGTACTTTCATCTGGACAAAATAAGAGAAATCTTCAAATTACCTCAACTGCAAGATGATCCTGACTCCTTTAATAGGAGGATGGTGAGAGCAGATAAAGGGTTGGATCAAGTTCTAGAGGACATATGCCTCCCTGGAACTAAGTGGATAACCAATTCTAAGGGTGTCCCAAACCAACTCAAGAGGGGAGACCTCAAACCAATTGCAAGAGGTTGGCTAGACTTTATTGGGCGCTCCATACTACCCACTAGCAACCGTTCTGAGGTCACCATCAAGAGAGCAGTGATGATTCATTGCATTATGCTTGGAAGAGAAGTGGAGGTTCATCATGTGATTGCTTGTGAAATCTACACAATTGCAAATAAGAATTCTACTAAAGCCAAATTGGCTTACCCAAGCTTGATCTCCTTGCTCTGTAAAGAGGCTGGGGTGAAGATGGGAGTAGATGAATTCATACCCATTGAACATCCAATCACCAAGAAGTCAATGGAAGGACAAATGCAAGACAACTCTATCAAAAGGAGGGCGCAGGAGTTCCTCCCTGAATTCCCTGAAATTGGCTACTGGGCCAGCCTAGAAGCATCTATCACCAAGTTGCAAGAAACTATGGAGCAACTGAAGGAAGAACAGCAGAATCAGAACTGCATGCTCTGCAAATTGCTGAAGGAACAAGAGAAGCAGGGGCGTGAACTCCAAGAGATGAAACGCCAAAAGCTCTCCTCTCAAGTTGAGGGAGCATCCACTTCTCAAAATCAAGGTTGTTGAGTCCTAACTCTGTGAAAACCTCTATCATTAGGAGCCTATTTTCTGCGTTTTTTCTATTTTTCTATTTTTATTTTCTAGTCTCATCTTATATCTATCTTTGAGTCTTGTTCTTAGTTCATAATTAAAAAAATTAAAATTTTATGCCTTAAAGCTATGAATGTCCTATGAATCCATCACCTCTCTTAAATGAAAAATGCTTTAATCACAAAAGAACAAGAAGTACAGGATTTCGAAATTTATCCTTGAAACTAGTTGAATTAGTTTGATGTGGTGACAATACTTTTTGCTTTCTGAATGCATGCTTGAACAGTGCATATGTCTTTTGAATTTGTTGTTTTAAGAATGTTAAAATTGTTGGCTCTTGAAAGAATGATGGAAAAGGAGAACTGTTATTGAGGATCTGAAAAATCATCAAAGTGATTCTTGAAGCAAGAAAAAGCAGTGAAAAAAAAAAGAAAAATAAAAAAAAAAGAAAAAAATAAAGTTGTGAACCAAGGCAAAAAGAGTGTGCTTAAGAACCCTGGACACCTCTAATTGGGGACTCTAGCAAAGCTGAGTCACAATCAAAAAAGGTTCACCCAATTATGTGTCTGTGGCATGTATGTATCCGGTGGTAATACTGGAAGACAGAGTGCTTTGGGCCACAGCCAAGACTCATACACTAGCTATGTTCAAGAATCACTATACTTAACTAGGAGAATCAATAACACTATCTGAGTTCTGAGTTCTTATAGATGCCAATCATTCTGAACTTCAAAGGATAAAGTGAGATGCCAAAACTGTTCGGAGGCAAAAAGCTACTAGTCCCACTCATCTAATTGGAACTATGTTTCTTTGATATTTTGGAGTCTATAGTATATTCTCTTCTTTTTATCCTAATTTTGATTTTCAATTGCTTGGGGACAAGCAACAATTTAAGTTTGGTGTTGTGATGAGCGGATAATTTGTACCCTTTTTGGCATTGTTTTTAGTATGTTTTTAGTAGTTTTAGTTGAGTTCTTAGTATATTTTTATTAGTTTTTAGTTAAAATTCACTTTTCTGGACTTTACTATGAGTTTGTGTGTTTTTCTGTGATTTCAGGTATTTTCTGGCTGAAATTGAGGGTCCTGAGCAAAAATCTGATTCAGAGACTGAAAAGAACTGCAGATGCTGTTGGATTCTGACCTCCCTGCACTCGAAGTAGATTTTCTTGAGCTACAGAAGCCCAATTGGCGCGCTCTTAACGGCGTTGGAAAGTAGACATCCTGGGCTTTCCAGCAATATATGATAGTCCATACTTTGCCCAAGATTTGATGGCCCAAACCGGCGTGGCAAATCAGCCTCAGAATTTCCAGCGTTTAACGCTGGAACTGGCATAAAACTTGGAGTTAAACGCCCAAACTGGCATAAAAGCTGGCGTTTAACTCCAGAAAAGGTCTCTACACTTGAAAGCTTCAATGCTCAGCCCAAGCACACACCAAGTGGGCCCAGAAGTGGATTTTTCTGTCATTTACTCATTTCTGTAAACCTTAGGATACTAGTTTACTATTAATAGGATCTTTTGACATTGTATCTGGACCTCATGACACTCTACACGTTTCTTTGTGTACTTTCCACAGTATGAGTCTCTAAACCCCATGGTTGGGGGTGAGGAGCTCTGCTGTGTCTTGATGGATTAATGCAATTACTACTGTTTCTTATTCAATCATGCTTGCTTCCATTCTAAGATATCACTTGTTCTTAAGCCGGATGAATGTGATGATCCGTGACACTCATCATATTCTCAACTATGAACGTGTGCCTGACAACCACCTCCGTTCTACCTTAGAATGAGTAGATATCTCTTGGATTCCTTAACCAGAATCTTCGTGGTATAAGCTAGAACTGATGGCGGCATTCAAGAGAATCCGGAAGGTCTAAACCTTGTCTGTGGTATTCTGAGTAGGATTCAATGATTGAATGACTGTGACGTGCTTCAAACTCCTAACAGGCGGGGCGTTAGTGACAGACGCAAAAGAATCACTGGATTCTATTCCGGCCTGACCGAGAACCGACAGCTGATTAGCCTATGCTGTGACAGAGCATAGGAACGTTTTCACTGAGAGGATGGGAGGTAGCCACTGACAACGGTGAAACCCTACATACAGCTTGCCATGGAAGGAGCCTTGCGTGTTTGATGAAGAAGACAGTAGGAAAGCAGAGATTCAGAAGATGGAGCATCTCCAAAACCCCAACCTATTCTCCATTACTGCATAACAAGTACTTATTTCATGTTCTGTTGCTTTTCACAATCAATCCTGATAATCTCTGATATCCTGACTAAGATTTACAAGATAACCATAGCTTGCTTCAAGCCGACAATCTCCGTGGGATCGACCCTTGCTCACGCAAGGTATTACTTGGACGACCCAGTGCACTTGCTGGTTAGTTGTGCGGAGTTGCAAAAGTGTGATTGCAATTTCGTGCACCAGCGTGCACGCGTGGATGGTGTTCTATTTTTTTCAAAAAAAATTTTTCTAAGTTCTTGCACCAATCCAAGCCTTTCAATCCTCCAAACAGCTACCAAAACACCCTAAAACCTTATTTATCATGCTATACTACTAACTAAACTCAATAAAACAATAAAAACATGAAATTAAACTAATTCTACCAATATTTACAAAGAAAGAAAATGAAAAGATGTTACCATGGTGCGGTGTCTCCCACCTAGCACTTTTGTTTATTGTCCTTAAGTTGGACTTATGGGGAGCTCCTCTCAAGGTGGCTTGTGCTTGTACTCATCTTGGAACTTCCACCAATGCTTGAATCTCCAATAAGCTCCATTCTTCAATTTCAATATCTTCAAGCTATGATGGAGTTCTCCACAAACCATGAGCTCCCAAATTTGATTTTCATTGTGCGATCCGGGATCCCACACTTTGTTTTGACACCCGTCCTTAGATTGATCATCATTATTCCATCCGGGTGGTATGGCCTTGGAATTCTCAAAGAAGCTTCCAAACAACTTCCTAGACCCATGCCATTTGGTTTCACACCAACCATTTCTCTTGAATTTTGAGCTTACAACCGTCATGAGCTTAAAATGACGTTTCCAATCACTACACAACTCTCTTATACTTTTGACTCCACAAAGAGCTCTAAGTTGACCATCATTTTCAATTAAACCATATTCAAGTGAGAAAGTAAGGCTTAGGGATAGGAGTTTTACCCACTCGAATGTTGTGTTGGATGGTGACTTGGGGAGGGAGACCTCCCCACACTTAGACAATGCAAGGTCTACTTCTTTAGGCTCTTCTTTAGTTATTTCCACCTCTTCACAAGCTTCTTCAATTTCAACCTTTTCCCCTTTTTCACTTGGCTTGGTGTTGTCTTCAAGAACTTCATCTTGCCCAATGGGGGTGATTCAATTTTGGATAGGAATTCATTGATGAATGAATCCATCTCTTGATCAACCTCTTCATATTCTTCAATTACAATATACACCATGCCAACTTTTTCCTCTTGGTAGCTCTCTTTTGATTCACTCTCTTCTTTATTGTTCACCAAGGGTATGGGAGGTTGTGCACACTCTTCTATAATTTTAACTCCATGTCCAATGGGAGAGGATTCCATTGTAGAGAGAAATTCATCCATGATTGAATCCATCTCTTGATAAGCCTCTTCCAAGTCTCCAACGATGATATGCCTTGGAGGTTGCGCACCCTCTTCAACATCAATATCAAGCTTCTTGGAAGAGTTCTCCATGATGCTACATTCCCATGGACTTTCAACATCTCCTAAATCTTCAACCACTTCTTCCTTTTCTTCAATGATCATACGCTCCTCCAAATGTTCTAACACAAAATTTGACTCCTCCTTTTTCACCGAATTTTCCAATTTCTCCTTCATGCTTTGCTCTTCTTTTGACCTTTCACATGTGGTCACGTAATTACCTTGAGTCTTCAAACATTGGTGGGCTAAAGTATGCACCACCTTGGTCAATTTGGTCACAAACTCAAATGTATCCCGCTTCATGGCTTCTTGTCCTTGAAGTAACAAAGTGAGAGGATCGTCTATTGGGGTTTGGGGTGAGTAAAAAGGTTCATTATTTTGGAGAGAGGGTTCATGGTGGGAAGGTGGTTCTTCTTGGTAAAATTGTGGAGGTGGTGTGCATTGAGGTAGTTCTTGGTAGTAATCTTGATAGGGTTGTGGTGGTTCTAAAGGTTCTTGCTCATAATGGTCATAAGAGTATGGTATGGGGGTTTGGTCATATGATGGATATGGATCATAGGGTGGTGTTTGGTAATGAAAGGCTTGTGAGAATGGTTGAGGTTCATGTTGAGGATGAGATTCATAGGCATATGATGGTGGTTGTTGAGTGTCACAAAAAGAATCATCATAGCCGTTAAATTGGCATGCATTAGGATGGGAATTATACCTATAAGTATCCGGAGGTTGTTGCCAATAGGAGTGATCAATTCCTTGAGGCTCCTCCCATCTTTGTTGGTTCCATCCATAATGAGTGTCATCATTGAGGTGCACATTCCCTACAACAAAATTAGAACCAAACTCATAGCCAAAATGAGAATTCATAGTGGAAAAACAAATTAAAACTAACAAAATCTAGTAAACAAGTAAAAGACAGGCTATTTACAATATTCACATATGTAAAATAACCAATAACATAACACCATTGCAAATCCCCGGCAACGGCGCCATTTTGATGATTGGATTTTTGACGGTTTAGAATTCACAAATGAATTCTCGTTGCAAGTATAGTTTTTAAACCAACAATAATCCTTTCATACAAAAGATTGTTTGTCACAAGTAACAAACCCCTAAATTTATAAACCGAAGTATTCAAACCTCGGGTCGTTCTCCCTAGGATTTACAATAAAGTGCCTTGTAATTGGTTATGAGTTATTTTTGGGGTTTTGACAAGAGACATGAAAGATAAATGGCAAGAAAGTAAACTAATGGCTAAAAAGGTCTTGGCAAGGGTTGGTGGTTAAGGATCTCTATCCTAATCACTAACCACAATATGAGAATTGGCAAAGATTAATCTCATTAAATCATCCTCTAACTAGTAGTAAAGGAAAGTCAAATGAGCTATATCAATCCTAGTCCATAAGTCCTAACTCTCCACTAATTCAATTAGTGAGAACTAGAGTTAATGGATCCCAATCATCAATTACTTGGATATTAGTAACTCAAGAGGTCCTAAGTTACCTTTCCAAGCCAAGAGTATAAAATTCTACTCTAAAATCCAACCAAGCATTTCATCAAACACTTGGAAGGCACAAAAGAAAGGCATAGTAAATTGACAACAAGAATAAAATCTAACAACAATCAAATGTAAAGAATTAACAACAATAATTAAAGGAAACAAGATCTACATGAATTACCTCTTATTGAATTGAAAAAAAGTAGAAGAAACAAAAGTAGATCTACAACAAAACACAAGAACAACATAAAGGAAATTACAACAAAGGAGTAGAAGAATGATGAATGTAACAACAAAGAATTGAGAAGTAGAAGTAGAAGAGAACATGAATTAAAACCTAGATCTAAGAACTAAACCTAATCCTAATCCTAATCCTAGAGAGAAGTGAGAGCTTCTCTCTCTAGAAACTACTTCTAAAACTAAACTATGACTAATGGTAACTAACTTCTTCATCCCTCTTCAATACTTGGCTTAAATAGCATCAGAAATGAGTTGGATTGGGCCCACAAAGCTTCTAAAATCGCTGGCCATGTATTGCATTAAGTGGGTCATGTGCCACCATCGGCGCGTCCGCGTACCGTGCGCGTGCGCGCCCATATGCGTGATGCAACTATGGTAAATCTTATATCGTTTCGAAGCCCCGGATGTTAGCTTTCCAACCCAACTAGAACCACATCATTTGGACCTCTGTAGCTCAAGTTATGGTCATTTAAGTGTGAAGAGGTCGACTTGACAGCTTTCCGGTTCTTTCATTTCTTCATGAGTTCTCCAACTTTTCATGCTTTCTTTCTTCATTCCCTTGATCCAATCTTTGCCTCCTAAACCTTAAATCACTTAACAAACATATCAAGGCATCTAATGGAATCAAGGTAAATTAAATTTATTTATTTTAAGACCTAAAAAGCATGTTTTTCCTCTTAAGGACAATTAAAGGAGAATATACAAAATCATGCTATTTCATTGAATAAATGTGGGTAAAAGGTATTAAAATCCTCTAAAATCAATACAAGATAAACCCTAAATATGGGGTTTATCAAGCTCCTCAATGTCTCTTCCTTGCCTTTGTTGCTCCTCTCTCATGATTCTTTGGTCTTCTCTAATTTCATGGAGGAGGATGGAATGTTCTTGGTGCTCCACCCTTAGTTGTCCCATGTTGGAACTCAATTCTCCTAGGGAGGTGTTGATTTGCTCCCAATAGTTTTGTGGAGAAAAGTGCATCCCTTGAGGTATCTCAGGGATTTCATGATGAGTGGGATCTCTTGTTTGCTCCATCCTTTTCTTAGTGATGGGCTTGTCCTCATCAATGAGGATGTCTCCCTCTATGTCAATTCCAACTGAATAACAGATGTGACAAATGAGATGAGGAAAGGCTAACCTTGCCAAGGTAGAGGACTTGTCCGCCACCTTATAAAGTTCTTGGGCTATAACCTCAAGAACTTCTACCTCCTCTCCAATCATGATGCTATGAATCATGATAGCCCGGTCTATAGTAACTTCAGACCGGTTGCTAGTGGGAATGATTGAGCGTTGGATAAACTCCAACCATCCCCTAGCCACGGGCTTGAGGTCATGCCTTCTCAGTTGAACCGGCTTCCCTCTTGAATCTCTCTTCCATTGAGCGCCCTCTTCACAAATGTCTATGAGGACTTGGTCCAATATTTGATCAAAGTTGACCCTTCTAGTGTAAGAGTGTTCATCTCCTTGCATCATGGGCAAGTTGAATGCCAACCTTACATTTTCTAGACTAAAATCTAAGCATTTCCCCCGAACCATTGTAAGCCAATTCTTTGGGTCCGGGTTCACACTTTGATCATGGTTCTTGGTGATCCATGCATTGGCATAGAACTCTTGAACCATTAAGATTCTGACTTGTTGAATGGGGTTGGTAAGAACTTTCCAACCTCTTCTTCGGATCTCATGTCGGATCTCTAGATATTCACTCTTTTTGAGTTTGAAAAGGATCTCGGGGATCACCTTCTTCATGGCCATAACTTTATAGAAGTGGTCTTGATGCACCCTTGAGATGAATCTCTCCATCTCCCATGACTCGGAGGTGGAAGCTTTTGCCTTTCCTTTCCTCTTTCTAGAGGTTTCTCCGGCCTTAGGTGCCATAAATGGTTATGGAAAAACAAAAAGCAATGCTTTTACCACACCAAACATAGAAGGTTTGCTCGTCCTCGAGCAAAAGAAGAAAGAAGATAGTAGAAGAAGAAGAAATGGAGGAGATGGGGGATGCTTTGTGGTTCGGCCAAGGGGGAGAAGTAGTGTTTAGGTTTTGTGAAAATGAAGGAGTGAAGATGGGTTTATATAGGGGTGGAGAGGGGGGTAGGGTTCGGCCATTATGGGTGGGTTTGGGAGGGAAATTGGTTTGAATTTGAATGGTGAGGTAGGTGGGGTTTTATGAAGGATGGATGTGAGTGGTGAAGAGAATAGTTGGATTTGATAGGTGAGGGGTTTTTGGGGAAGAGGTGTTGAGGTGATTGGTGAATGGATGAAGAAGAGAGAGAGTGGTGGGGTAGGTGGGGATCCTGTGGGGTCCACAGATCCTGAGGTGTCAAGAAAAATTCATCCCTACACCAAGTGGCGAGCAAAAATGCTCTTTATGCCAATTCTGGCGTTAAACGCCGGGCTGGTGCCCATTTCTGACGTTTAATGCCTGATAAACGAAATTTTAGCATGTCGATTTAGAATTCAATGATGAATATGATCGTGAGTATAGTCTAACCGACACTTAAACTTCGCATCAAACAATCCTACAATCTATAACCGAGAGTACTAGTCTCCCGAGTCGTTCTTCCTTGGAATTGCTAGAGAATGCATCTTATTGATTAGGAAGCCTTGTTATGATTCTTTGAAGGTTTAGCAAAATAGATGACAAACAATCAATCTTTAGAAAGCTTGGCCTAAGGTTGGCATTAGGAATTCTATCCTTATAGTTCCTTCAATGATGACAACAATTAGGTCTTGCTTCATTTAGTTAACCCCTAGGTATAGAGGAAAGTCAAATGAGAGTAACTAACTTGAGTCACAAGTCCTAGTCTTACCTTAGGGAAATCTAGCTTTAGTGCACTCCAAGTCAATTAGCAATTTCTAATTCCAAATCAACAATTGACATAAACTATTCAACTCTTTCTAATGGTCCAAACCCTATGCCAAGTAAGAAACTTTTACTCCATAACTAGTGTTGGCATTTTATCAAACAATTGATGAGCAAGGATGAAAGGCATAGTAAAAATGAGAAGAAAGTAGAATTGAAAGTGCTTCAACACAAGGAATTAACAACAATTAACCAAGAACAACAATGGAAATGAACTTCTCAAGAAATTGATAGAAGCCAAAACTACAAAGTTGAATCTAGGATCTATGAGAATTGAGCAATTACAAGCACTAATTGAGATTAGAGAAGGAGATCTATAACATGAACAAAGTAAATTGAGAATTGCAATAGATCTCACCAAAGAGTGATTGAGAATTCAGAAATGGAAGAAGATGAACCCTAATGAGAGCTTGGAATCTCTCTCTACCTCTCCAAGAGTGTAACTAACAATAGCAAAAATATCTAGAACAATCTAAAAATGAGCCAAAAGTCCCTTAACCCTTCAATCCCTAGTCTTCTTAAGCTCTTCCCGCCAAGGCACTTCCCCAAAATGAGATCTCCAACTGTCTCCACGCCCAGGTCACGTGACTTCTTAAAAAAATCATATTCGAGCATCGGCGCGCACGCGCAAAGCACGCGTGCGCGCCACTGGGGCATCTTGTAATGTGAGCGGAGGCGCAACGTACGCGTGCGCGCCCATGGGGATTATGGCTTAGCCGCTACACATGCCGGCTCGTGGCTTGGCTTCTGGCTTTGACTTCTAGCTGTGCAATCCACGCGGGCGCGCCAGGTACGCGCACGCGCCCTTGCTGAAGTTTCCAAAGCTCAATTTCTCATGCTCTTTTCCTTTGTGCCCATTCTCCTTCTCTCTTCCGGTTCATCCCTGCCCTATATTCTGAAACCACTTAACACACAGGTCATGGCATCGAATGGCACCAAGAGAAGATTAGAAATGTATCTAATTTAGTGCAAAATAAGCATGTTTTCATCCATGAGGCAAAAATTAGGAAAGGAACACAAAGTCTTGTATTTTCATATGAAAAGCGTGTGGAATCATTGATAAAACCCCTGAAATTAATACAAGATAAACCCTCAAAATGGGGTTTATCAACCATTAGTCATAGTTTAGTTTTAGAAGTAGTTTCTAGAGAGAGAAGCTCTCACTTCTCTCTAGGATTAGGATTAGGATTAGGTTTAGTTCTTAGATCTAGGTTTTAATTCATGTTCTCTTCTACTTCTACTTCTCAATTCTTTGTTGTTACATTCATCATTCTTCTACTCCTTTGTTGTAATTTCCTTTATGTTGTTCTTGTGTTTTGTTGTAGATCTACTTTTGTTTCTTCTACTTTCTTTCAATTCAATAAGAGGTAATTCATGTAGATCTTGTTTCCTTTAATTGTTATTGTTAATTCTTTACATTTGATTGTTGTTAGATTTCATTCTTGTTGTCAATTTACTATGCCTTTCTTTTGTGCCTTCCAAGTGTTTGATGAAATGCTTGGTTGGATTTTAGAGTAGAATTTTATACTCTTGGCTTGGAAAGGTAACTTAGGACCTCTTGAGTTACTAATGTCCAAGTAATTGATGATTGGGATCCATTAACTCTAGTTCTCACTAATTGAATTAGTGGAGAGTTAGGACTTATGGAGTAGGATTGATATAGCTCATTTGATTTTCCTTTACTACTAGTTAGAGGATGATTTAATGAGATTAATCCTTGCCAATTCTCATATTGTGGTTAGTGATTAGGATAGAGATCCTTAACCACCAACCCTTGCCAAGACCTTTTTAGCCATTAGTTTACTTTCTTGCCATTTATCTTTCATGCCTCTTGTCAAAACCCCAAAAATAACTCATAACCAATAACAAGACACTTTATTGTAAATCCTAGGGAGAACGACCCGAGGTTTGAATACTTTGGTTTATAAATTTAGGGGTTTGTTACTTGTGACAAACAATCTTTTGTATGAAAGGATTATTGTTGGTTTAGAAACTATACTTGCAACGAGAATTCATTTGTGAATTCTAAACCGTCAAAAATCCAATCATCAGAGCTCAAGCACTCCATAAGATCTTCAAAAGGAAGAACAAGCCGTCATCACTAAGGTGGACCCGTTCTTTAATTTTCTTGTTCTTTATTTTCCTGTTTTTTGAATTTTATGCTTATGTTTATCTATATTTGTGCCTTATTACATGATCATTAGTGTCTTAGTGTCTATGCCTTAAAGTTATGAATGTCCTATGAATCCATCACCTTTCTTAAATGAAAAATGTTCTTAACTGAAAAAGAGAAGAATTGCATGAATTTTAAATTTTATAACAAATTAATTATTTTGATGTGGTGGCAATACTTTTGGTTTCTGAATGTATGATTGAACAGTGCATATGTATTTTGAATTTGTTGTTCATGAATGATTGGTTCTTGAAAGAATGATGAAAAAGAAGACATGTTACTGAGGATCTGAAAAATCAAAAAATGATTCTTGAAGCAAGAAAAAGCAGTGAATATTCAAAAAAAAAACGAAAAGAAATAAAGTTATGATCCAAGGCAAAAAGAGTGTGCTTAAGAACTCTGGACACCTCTAATTGGGGACTTTAGCAAAGCTGAGTCACAATCTGAAAAGGTTCACCCAATTATGTGTCTGTGGCATGTATGTATCCGGTGGTAATACTGGAAGACAGAGTGCTTTGGGCCACGGCCAAGACTCATAAAGTAGCTGTGTTCAAGAATCATCATACGTAACTAGGAGAATCAATAACATTATCTGGATTCTGAGTTCCTATAGAAGCCAATCATTCTGAATTTCAAAGGATAGAGTGAGATGCCAAAACTGTTCAGACGCAAAAAGCTAAAAGCCCCGCTCATCTAATTAATACTGATCTTCATAGATGTTTTTGGAATTCATTGCATATTCTCTTCTTTTTTTTCTTATTTGATTTTCAGTTGCTTGGGGACAAGCAACAATTTAAGTTTGGTGTTGTGATGAGCGGATAATTTATACGCTTTTTGGCATTGTTTTTAGTATGTTTTAGTTAGTTTTTATTATGTTTTTATTAGTTTTTAATTAAAATTAACTTTTCTGGACTTTACTATGAGTTTGTGTGTTTTTCTATGATTTCAGGTATTTTCTGGCTGAAATTGAGGGACCTGAGCAAAAATCTGATTCAGAGGCTGAAAAGGACTGCAGATGCTGTTGGATTCTGACCTCCCTGCACTCAAAGTGTATTTTCTGGAGCTACAGAAGCTCAATTGGCGCGCTCTTAACTGCGTTGGAAATTAGACATCATGGGCTTTCCAGTAATTTATAATAGTCCATACTTTGCCCGAGATTTGATGGCCCAAACCGGCGTTCCAAATCAGCTCAAGATTGTCCGGCGTTAAACGTCGGAACTGGCACAAGAATGGGAGTTAAACGCCCAAACTGGCACAAAAGCTGGCGTTTAACTCCAAGAAAAGTCTCTACACAAAAATGCTTCAATGCTCAGCCCAAGCACACACCAAGTGGGCCCGGAAGTGGATTTTTATGTCATTTACTCATCTTTGTAAACCCTAAGCTACTAGTTCTCTACAAATAGGACCTTTTACTATTGTATTCTCATCGGGGTAGCTATCTTTGAGTAGTCTTATGCTATCTTAGATCATTGGGAGGCTGGCCATTCGGCCATGCCTAGACCTTGTTCTTATGTATTTTCAACGGTGGAGTTTCTACACACCATAGATTAAGTTGTGGAGCTCTGCTGTACCTCGAGTATTAATGCAATTATTATTGTTCTTCTATTCAATTCAGCTTATTCTTGTTCTAAGATATCACTTGTTCTTCAACTTGATGAATGTGATGATCCGTGACACTCATCATCATTCTCACCTATGAACGTGTGCCTGACAACCACCTCCGTTCTACCTTAGATTGAGTGGATATCTCTTGGATCCCTTAATCGGAATCTTCGTGGTATAAGCTAGAATTGATGGCGGCATTCAAGAGAATCCGGAAGGTCTAAACCTTGTCTGTGGTATTCTGAGTAGGATTCAAGGATTGAATGGCTGTGACGAGCTTCAAACTCCTGAAGGCTGGGCGTTAGTGACAGACGCAAAAGAATCAATGGATTCTATTCCAACCTGATTGAGAACCGACAGATGATTGGCCGTGCTGTGACAGAGTGCGTTGAACATTTTCACTGAGAGGACGGGACTGGAGCCACTGACAACGGTGATGCCCAACATACAGATTGCCATGGAAAGGAGTAAGAAGGATTGGATGAAGACAGTAGGAAAGCAGAGAGACGGAAGGGACAAAGCATCTCCATACGCTTATCTGAAATTCTCACCAATGAATTACATAAGTATCTCTATCCTTATTTTATGTTTTATTCATCTTTTAATTATTAATCCTCCATAACCATTTGAATCCGCCTGACTGAGATTTATAAGATGACCATAGCTTGCTTCATACCAACAATCTCCGTGGGATCGACCCTTACTCGCGTAAGGTTTATTACTTGGACGACCCAGTGCACTTGCTGGTTAGTTGTGCGAAGTTGTGATAAAGAGTTGAGATTGCAATTGAGCGTACCATGTTGATGGCGCCATTGATGATCACAATTCCGCGCACCACACAACCACTAGGCTAACTTGGTTGTTACTAATATATATGCAAATTAAAATACATATTAATATCTTTGAGCAAATAATTTACTTCTATTTAATTTATTTTAATTTTAATTATAAGCTCACTCATTCTTAAATTAATTATATTTTTATTTAACAGTAATTATAAACTCACTTATTATTTTCTTTTCATAATTATATAATATCTATTAATATTATTTTTCAATAAATACTTGTAGTATATGATAGTATAATAGATATAAACTAATTAATAAATTATCAAAATTCAAAAATAATAGTTATTTTAATATAAAAACAAAATAAAAATATTTATGATAGAGTAAAATTAACAAAATACTTATTGTTTCTCGTCCATATTGTTTAGAATAGCTAGATATTTTTAAAATATTAGTAAAAATATATATTTTAAATTTGTAATTCTAAATTTTTTACTATATTTTGTTTTTTATTTATATAGGACCGGATCAATCGGTTCAATTAGTGACCCACCGGTCAAACCAATGACCCAATAACCTGACCGATTCGATCACCGGTTCAGTTCTGATAACTATGCTTTAAACTCTTCTTCCAAAAGAACTTATTTAAGTTATTTATCCAAACTGGGCCTAAGTAATTAAGCACATTATAAATAAGGCTATACATCCAAGTCTTTTTCTTAACCAAATCCATCCAAGTTGGTCTAACATAACAAAAACAAGTTATGACTAACATTATTCTAAATCTTATTATTTAACTTAATTGAACTTGATTCATAAAAAGACTTAGATGTGTAGCATTACTCTAAAGTTATTATCTCCACAAAGTTACACATATTGTACATCAAACAAATTCAGGATATACAGAAAGAACTTTAATCATGAATTACATAAGGTGACTTACCAAAGAATATGCTAGAAACATAAACCAACCTAAACAAAAAATATTCCAAAACAATATGTCATTGCTTTCGGGGATATGAAGGATTGTTGGTCAAGGATGTTATGCACATAAACCATTATATATCTTTGCCACATCAACCCACCAATGATGACATGATGTAATGAATATTTGGATCTTCTAGTCATCTGTTTATCTCAATACCAAAGGAACAGGAAATTACTCACACAGAACAAGAAGGCAAATGGAAACAACGGTGTAATTCATATTTTAATTTCATTCTCTAAAGATGAAAGATTTAACCGATTATATAACAACTTGTTTTAAAAGAAGAAATGCCAAATTAATATGATGGCTATTTATAATGTCATCATCTAACTTACATGATAAATGCATAGAATTATGAAAGAAAATCACTGATTAGATTGTTATACTTGGTTCCAAACCATAGGTGATATTTTTGTTTATGACTTAGAAGTGTTAAATCAAGGAGTCTGATCTTATGAATGAGTATATGCCATTGGCACCAGCTAAGTTCATCACCCAGATACATAATCAGAAACATTATTTGAAGGGTAGGATGAAAACAACGCTAACTGATCTGAGCCCTTACCATCAAGAAACTCAGGTGACACACTCAAACCTAGGTCCAATGTGTTGATGTGGTGGTTACAATATACAATATATTGGTTCATCAGGAGCAGCAAATCTAATTGTTTTACAGTCAAAGCTTACTGCTAATTGGATAAAACAGCTAAGGCCATCCACATAATGCATAGTATAAGAAAAAATCAAGTTGGTGCAGAGAATAATTGAAGAGTTTTTTCTTTAACATTTTCTGATTTTCATTAGAAGAACTTATCAATTTAAGACTTAAGATTAGCCAAAAGCTTTTCTCGTGTCTTATCCTGCCAACATAGGATAATGATGCAAAGATCCATGGTTCACGAGAACTCCAGGTGAGGCCTGTCACATGAACCAATAGTTGGAAATAAAAATCAATAAAGATCAAGAATTTAAGTAAAAGAGGAAGAAATCTCTTACCACAAATGTTATCTTCATAATCACAATAAGGATTGAGTAAAGGATCAACCCAACAAGTGACTCAGCTTGGTTGCAGAAATGTAAACATAGGCAAATCAGAAAAATAATATTAGTCATAAAAATGTTTAATAATGTCTAAAATCATAAAATGACCTCTCAGTTGATACATCATCGTTGCCTAGAGAGGCAAGCCATAGATTCACTGTTGAATCTGTACCAGTACTGTGTAATATCTACATCATGAAAAATAATTAAATAACATCATACACAAATGAACAAATAGAAGAAGTTTGTAAGTAATTCATTATGCTTGTGTTTGTGTGTGTTGTGTGTATGAAAGGGAGAGAAAGAGAGATAACCAAGATCATTCTGTCATTCTCAGGGTTACATTTGACAATCCATGTACTGGCAATACAAGTAATACAATTTGCCAATCAGATGTCTGCAAAAACAATATCAAATTGCTTATTTTCATAAAAGGAAAAGCTTTTAATGGCATAAAGACATAAGTTATTTGGAAATCAAAATCATGATTATAACTCGAGGGAAGAATGGAATAGAGAGTATTTGTTTTTCTACATATTATTTCTCATTATCCTTTGTTATATAACTAAGAAATGAAACAACTCTTCAACTACAGATGATAGTTACCAATGCGTATGTCCCAGAAACTCTTGGATGGGAACTTTTGGTTTTCTTAGATCCCAGATATGTATCCCAGACTCATGTTTTGAAGTAACCTGAATAGACTATAGTAATTCAACTGAGTTAATAAGAATGGAATATGGTAGAATATTACCATCTCAAAAGTCAGCTGCTATGTAACTGTGAAGAGGCATAATTTAAATTAATAGGAAAGTATTGTTTTTCTCCCTAACGTTTAAATCGTCCTATTTAACTCCCAAACATTTTAAAATCATTTCAATGTTGTGTTGCCTTTAATGATTTGTTAAAAAAATTGACGGTATAACAACATTGAGACGATTTTAAAACATTAGTGACTTAAATAGGACAAAATGTTGGAAAAAAACGATATATTACACTTAGAAAAATTACCAAATTAAGTAAAATGAAAGTGAATTTTCACGGAATGAATTGCATTTCGAATTCAAGAATTTCATTCATTCTTGTAACATGGCTAGTAGATAAAATTTTAGGAAAGAAAAAAAGAGTAAATTTTAATTTTATCCTTTAATAATATTAACTTTTTTACGATATATAATTATTCAATTTATTTTTTAATTTTACTTATAATAAAAAATAAACTTACTTAAAATGAAAGTAATGTGATTAAGAGTAATTTACTTAGATGTGATTAAAAAAAATAATTAAATATAATAAAATTAAAATTTATTTCAAAGTTGAAAATAAAGTTTAATTAAATTAAACATTTAAAAAGTACGGTACATTAGCGACAAAAACATTTAATTTTTACTTTATCGTATATGTATCATGCTCTTTTTTTTCTTTTTCGGAAGTTTATCTATTAGTCATTTTACAAGCATTCCATGATAAGTAAAAGTCTTGAATTTGTAATGCAATTCATTCGGTTAAAATTCACTTTCATGATAGAGTAATGTATCGTTTTTGTCGTCAACGTTTTTCGTCCTATTTAAGTTCCTAACATATCAAAATTGTCTCAAAATTGTCCTACCATCAACTCTGTTAACAAATCACTAACGGCATGACAACATCAAGACGATTTTAAAATGTTAAGTACTTAAATAGGATGATTTAAATGTTAGGGGCAATTTTGGGACTTACCCCAAACATTAAGGACAAAACCGATACTTTACTCTTAAAGTATCTTTCAACATTTGGGAGGAAGAAAAATAAAGCAAACATAATCTATGTGTATATTTGAATCTACAGCTGAATGTCAGGGATAACAATGCTGATAATTCATCTATAATCATTGGTGAATTTCAGGGGAAAAAATGCTTACAACACATTATATTAGACAGATTTTTTAACCATTTTTGAGAAAATGTATAAACACACCTAACACTTCAACAATGACCACAAAGTTCAAGTCATACAAGTACGTGCTTCCTTTTAGGGTGATAATCAACACTGCGCACACGGGAGCATACAACTGAAATAGTCTCCCTAAAATTCAAAGAACCCTATTAATCGACAATAATTCCAAGTGATACTAATTCATACTAAAACTAGTTGCTTGCAGGGGAATATATAACCCTCTCCCTCAACCCACAATAGTGAACTTCACGTGAAAATAGTAATTTACTTAAAGAAAAGGGAAAAAACTGGAAATATATTTACTTTCAAAACTAAACAAAATCGTGTAATGATGTTTCAAGATGGTTAAAATCAAGTTACCACGTAATTCAAAGTTCCAATAAAACTAAACTAACTTTCCTCATTTTTTAAAAATAAAAAACATGTTTGTGCTCACCATTGTAGAATATTATCATCATCTATTTAAATAAATCAGTACAAGAATGAATTATGTTATTTGAACATTACATACCCCATTGCTCTAACATCCCAGAATTGGAGAGATGATTCATAAGTTGCAGCAACAGAATTCACATCATGTGGATCTCATGTTCCACCAGATATCTTATGGGACATGCCAGATTGTATCTACATTTTATGTTGGGGTTCATGTTAGTCCAACAGTCATTGCACCGCCATTCGCAAATATGGTATATTGTAATCACACGTTACTATGTAAAGCGGATTCTTCAAGGTATTAAAACTATGATTATCAAAGTCCAAACACATTTACATTCAAATACAATGCTCTCTAACACCAATATCCCTAGTAACTTTGCGTTGTCCAACTTTTATGCAGATGGGGTTAATATTGAGTTTTCTTCTCCAACCCAAATAATCAAACCATAAAATCATAGAGTCAGAGTCATCCAAACTACAGCTAGGCATTTAGCAATCACACTACCATGAATTATACACTCTAGACTCTATTATCTAAGACAAAATAAGACACATTATGGACAACATATAAAATCTATTTCTTAGTCATTTTAGGGAGATCCATTTACAAATTCTTCAATCATTTTCAAAATCTCAAAAGAATAGCTTCCAACAAAACAATTATCTTCAGAGTTGATGAAGGAAGAAATGAAATAACTAATCCATTGATGACATATATTAATATTTCACTTTCAAGGAGAATGGAATAATTTCCTTTGGTTTTTTAACTTTTAAGGCCTGAGGGAGCGAGAAATCATTTGTTTCACATTCGCATGTGATTAAATGATCTTTTATCATTTTACTCTCCATATTTGTCATGTGTGCAACATTCAACATTTCAAATCATTAACTTATTATAACAAGTGATGGTTACTTGGATAACAATATTATGTGTTTCAGTGTCAATACAAGTTTTTCTTATGCATGCATGGGTCACAAACTTCATATACTTGTGCAGTTTTTTTGGAAACAACTAGACTCCATAAGTACAGGTTTTCTTCATTGATGCTGATCAATTTATTACGCTTTCCAGATGGGCACCAGAGAATACTGTTTGAGAGTATTTTCAGTAAGGATTAAGAAGACAAAATAAAATAGCGTATGAAATTCAGAGAGAGTAATGTGGATACATTAAACAATAACAATAACTCTTCTAGGACATAGCCAAAAGGGTAGTATAATACTGTAAGCTTAGAGTTATAATATCTTTCTTAAGAAGAATCGTTAACTAATTTGTCCTAAAACATTTCTTCAACATCTTTAGATAATTACCAAAGCCTCTAACAATGACTTAGCATATAACATAAACACTGAAAGTTCAAAAGATTAAATTACAATATCATTACCTAGCAGATAAATCAAAATCAGCATATAGGAAATATATAAATTCACCATTTAATCTTACCAGCAAGAGCGTCTAGCAATGTAATTTTTCTAACAAAGCCGACTTATTGGTTCACCGACGCAGCGGTCGTAGGCGGATTAGCTGCAAGAAAGACTACGACAAACGACGCGGTGGTCAAGACGACCCGAGTTGACGAAGCGGCGAAGGTGAGAGGAGGCGTTCTGTTCCGTTGTGTTTTCTCAATCGTGGCCAAGCCACCACTATTCCTGGCGGCGGTATTTCCCTGGGATCGTGAAGTTGAGACCCAAATAGAGACTAAACCTCACACACTGGTATCAGCGACTTCGGGAGAAGACAGAGAAAACGCAACAGAGAACAACAGTGAGGGAAGAAAGAGAAGGAGGAACTGGAGACGAACGGTGGTGCTTGGTGCGCCGATGATTCTTCCGGCAGCTGTGAAGCCCAGGGCAGAGAGGTAAGGAGCCGCTGGAGATGCTGGGTAAGCCCAGAATAGAAAGAAGATGGGTAATAACTACTTTAGGCCCAATTTTAATGCATCAAATATATTTTGTTGCTTTGGATTGGAGATTGATTTTTTATTAACGGGATCTAGGAAGAATTTTAAAATCTCTTTTAGCAGTAGAATAGAAATAAGACACGAATGGATTGAATATAGTTAAAATATCGATCTAATCTGCACTAAATTCATTGGATCGAATTTAATATCTATATTTTTATATTATGTGATGCGAAATTATAGATGAATCGAATTTAATATCACGATCCGATTCTATTAGAATGCAAATTAAATCGAATCCAATCCGATCCGATAACTATGCGAATCAAACAAAGATAAAAATAAATTTAATAGCCTAATTAGAATAATTTTATTAGTAGTTGATCTATTATAAATAAATATAATAAAAATATAATTATAATTATTATTTTTAGTGATAAATTCTTTTCTTCTTTGATCTAATTGAAATTCTCTTTACTCTCTCTTTCTCTTTCTTTCTATTAGTCTTTAATTAAAAATTTTCATATTTTCTCTATTTCTTAAATTCTTGCTCTTTACACCTATAAAAAAAAGAAAGTAAAAATAACCACAGGAGCCGCATGTTATTGACCGACCCAAAAATTTTTAATAGTAAAGATAAAAATAATACAAAAAATATAAAAATTAACATTAATATATTTAAATATTTAAAATTCAAAGTCTATTTATCAAAATTTTTTCATTTTAATTAACAAATTTAAAATATATTAATTAAAGGTATTTTCTTTTCATTTAATATTTTAGTTACATTGTTTAATATACTTATTACTAATACAAGATATAATATAATATAAAAAAATATTACTCATTAATTGAAGAATTTATAAAAAATATAACTTAAATTGAACAAATTTGATTCTTTTCTATAATCGTGTAGGAGAGACAAAAAAAATTATAAGAAAAACAAAATTTCAAATCAAATAATTATATATATATATATATAATTTTTTTTCATTTAAGTGAAGAATTTATCATACTTATAGTAGAAGTTGTTAGACAAAAATAATTATTAATTATATATAACACTGCCAAAACTATATATATATATATATATATAAATACTAATAGTCTATTTAAATTTACAAAGCTGGATTTAGATTTGAATAATTAAGTAATTGGATTATTATTATTTGCACCTTTTAGTTGAGTAAATATGATTTTATTCAATCTTAATAGATCAAATTCAAATATAGGGACATGTATATTATCACAATAGATTCTTTATATATATTTCTTTATTTTTAAGATTCAATGGGGGGCAAATACCCCCACAATGTTGTGAGTAGGTCCGTTCCTGGTTATTGAAAAAGGAAATCAGAAAAATTAAGCATATTATTATCTTATTTTCTTTTTTGAGATTGAAAGTGATCGTCAGAATAGTAGTGTGATTCGGGTCTGTTTTTATATTCGAAACGTATCGAGTCTATGTATGTCACCAAAAATAGATAATAATTTAGATAAATAGAGATTGAGAATCATGATTATTTTAGGATTGTTTGGTGAAGTTAATCTGATCTTTTAGATTATATCAAATTTCTGATAATGCACTTTGCATTGTTCTCTTTGCTTTTTGCTCTTGGAGATGCTGAATCTTCCACCTTGCTAGCTCGTTGTGCACAACTGCACATAATTAACAAATCGAAAATAGCAATTACGTTACGACGTTGATGGTATCCATTTTTTTCTTTTTTGTAATTAGCTCCTTTAGACTTCTATGGAACATTTTTAGCTTACCAGACAGACCTTGATTAGAGCATTTATTATCTTATTCGACCCATCTAGATAGATTAAGTCTTTTTTAGACCACCTGCACTAAGTTTACTTTATTTTGAGAACATTATAAAATGTCAAAAAAAAAAAAAAAAGCAAGGGTTTGATATTGGTCTATACATAATATTTACATTTAGGATTCTAGTTATATGATTGGTGAATTCTATCAAATCCTTCCAATTTTAAAGAATAATGTATCCTCTTATTACATTTTACAATATTAATAATTGTACGGTTAGTCGGTTATCGGACGGTTCGGGAGGGGAATTTGAGATGGTGAAAACGCCTTGATCGGTGTGACTGTGCGGGAGGTGATCAGCCGGGAAGACGAGGTCTCGATGTGGAGAGAAAAATGGGGGGGGGGGGTGTCACCTGCAAAGACACTCCGACGCCCTAGTCAGTTAGTGTGCAGGCAAAAGGTGGGTAGGTGGTATGTGACGTACTTTGGGGAAAGGGCAGGTCCTTCCCCATTTATACCGTATCAGAGGTGGGCCAGGGCCCACCTTCCTCGAAGCTTCCTCACAGCTGTAGTGGAGAGCTGTCAAGGACGCGTGTCCGGGTTGCGTGGCGAGTATTGCGTGTCCGACCGTTCGGGTCGGGTCCTCAGTGGGTCGGGTTGACCCGCAAATGGCTTGGGCCAGGCCGTAACAGTGCCCCCAACGCGCCGACAATTAGCCGCACGGGCTATTGGCAGCGTGTTATCTCTTCGTTCGCGGTCGCCAGGTCGGTTATCCGTGGAGGGAACGCGCCTCTCGTGTGCGTGCCCGTTCGTTGTTGGGACGATCATTCGTCGCCTCGTTCCTCGCGCAGAGCATTGAATGCTCATAATGGATTGAAAAATCATATATGCAAAGACCATTTTGCCCCCAGGCCTTTCGCACTCTCTCTACGGCAGTTTTAAACAGTTTCACATTAGTTTTCTTTTCCCATTCTTGCTTCTCCTAATCACTTTTGCTTCTCCTTTTTCTGCATTCTCCATTATCCAGAAGCTCATTTCAACATTCCTGCGCGTCCCACTCTTTTTCAAGTTTTTTCCATTAATCCAGGTAATCATCGTTCCCTTCCCTCTTCTGCCTCAATGGTTTCATGCATGTTCATTGTATGTGCTTGCTGCTTGTTATTTGATTTTTGTAGGATAGACACCTTTTTTTCTATCAAGTAGGGTGTGTTAGGGGGGTTACCATTCTGGAATAAGCCTTATTTGGTTTTACCTTTAGGTACGCTTAGTTTGAGTTGTAGGATAGGTGAACTGTGATTTTTTGGGTTTTTCCGGGCTTCCGACCTCATGGACTAACCGAGCGGTGCCCCCACTGTAGGTATGCCTCGTGTCGTCGCCCGAACTTCCACCTCCGATGCGGATTACGACCCGTACGCTTGGGTGGTTTCCAATCTCAGGGACTCCCCCAACCAGATAGGTGAGGAGGAGCTCACGGAATTTCGTCAGGCCGAGTACCTGTGTGGGGGTACCGATGAAGAGGCCAATTATGACGTCTATGTTCCTGCTCCTCATGTGCGGTTGTATGAACTCAACTTCAATGCCCCCCGGGTTACCGACTGGATCTGGTTTTATAAGGCTATGTTAACCCAATTAGGGGTTCGCATCCATTTCTCTTCCTTTCAGATGGGTCTTCTTAATCGGATCTCGGTGGCGCCATCTCAGCTGCATCCCAACAGTTGGGCTTCAATCCGCTGCTTCGAGATGGTGTGCGAGTACTTGAAGCTGCCGGTGTCTGTTGATGTCTTTCTTTATTTCTTTAATCTTACGAACCCTTCCAAGGAGGGGAAAGCGAGGAAGGGGTTTATGTCTTTTCGATCTGCCCAGGGTCGGAGGATATTTGGCTTGTTCGAGGACTCTTATCATGGGTTCAAGGACAAATATTTTAAAGTTCGGACGGTTAAGGGTCGTCACCCCTTTTGGTTGTCGTTGGAGGGGGAGCGCCTCATCCCGACGTACTGGAGCTTCGGGGCGGGGTCCAACCCTTTTATCAAAGTCACTTACAAAGGGATATCGGCTGTGGACCGAAAGGTAGCCGACGTACTGTGGGCTATTTTTGGGAGAAATCAAGTGAATCCCCACCTTCTTATGCGTAGTCGGGATGTCGCCCGGGATTATATTCGTGAGTCGTCTTCGTCGTGTTGTCATTTGCATGATTGTTTGTTTTGCCTTGCTGTGTTGATTACTAACTTGTTCGTTTCTTGCTTATAGTGGGGATGTCTGCGGAAGTGACCGGTCTCGAGAACTTGTTCAAGACTTTCTTGGAAGAAGATGCTGGGGAAAAGGCCGGGAAGCAGCCAGTGGTGCCTCCCAGGAACGAGGGGGAGCAAGTAATACCCACACCTCCCGATGTCGTCATGTCGGATAAGGATGCTGGTGTGACGCATGATTCCCCTATTCCCGAGGAGCTGGCTGGCACCGGGCACTCATCTTCCGTTCAACAGGCCGAGGATGAGGAGTTGAGGGTTATCCCAACGCCAAAGAGGCAAAGGTCGCATTCTAGCCCGAAAAGGGTCCTCACCGTTATGGAGAGGAACTTTGATGCCGGTGCGTTTATAGACTCCCAACTGCTTCCCGGCATGGAGGAGCATTTCCATGGTACCGACCTCTCGGGGCAAGCGCGGTGAATGTATCACACTCTCCTTCGTGGCGCGGCCATAGCCCGAAAGGCTGAGTTTGAGTTGTCGGGCATGGCGTCGCTGCGCCAGAAGCTCGAGTCTGCCACCACGGCCAATAATAAATTCAAGGCTCAAGTGGAAACACTCCAAGGGCAGCTGTCCAAGGCGAAGGAGGAGCTTAAAACTGCCGAAGAGAAGGCCACATCTGCTGAGGAAAAGCTGAAGACTGCTGATGCTTCTGTGTCTCGCTTGACCGAGCGGGAGATGACCCTGGAAAGCCAGTTGAACGCCGCACAAAGTCGAGTGGTCGCCTTAGAGAAGGAGCGGGATACGGCTATTGCGGCTGCTAAGTCTGCTCGGGAAGAGGCGAAGGAGTTCAAGAAGAAACACAAGGAGGTGAGAGAGAAAGGAAAAAATGTGATCTTCATGACGGAAGATGCTCTCAAGGCTCAGGTGAAGATTATTGATCTCGATTTCGACACGTCGGCAATCGGCGCTTTCAAGACCATCAAGGACGGCAAGATCGTCGATATGCCGAGGAAGTGATTTCCTGTACCTTATATTTTTGTGGGTTTGTTGTAGAACCTTTTTTGAAACTTTGAAGCCTTTTGTCGTACTTGACTTTGTTAACCGTTTGGTCGGTTTATGGATACCATTTTCTGCTTATGTTGCTTTCATTTCTGCTTATTATGTTGCTTTCGTTTATCCGTTTGCTCGTTTATTCGTTTTACCGTTACGCTGGTATTTCGTCGGAGTCGAGTTCTCTCTTTGTTGCAGCCGTTTGTTATGGCCTTAACCTGAGGGGCTCCCGGGGTGATCAGTCCTGGGGCCGCGTATTGTTTATCTGGTGCTCCTTGTGAGGAATTTGCTTACACGAGGAGTGGGTTAAGAAAGGTAGATAAAACGCAACATAAAGTTTTGACAAGGACTATTCAACCGATAATTAAACAAAGTCTATTTTCACAGTAAAGGTGCCATTACAAAATGAACCACTTAGCTTGTTTGGTCACCATGTTTGGGCTAGGAGTAGAATCTTCTCAAGTTGCCCGCATTTCATGTTTCCTTGCCGTTGAGCTTTTCTAACTTGCAGGCCCCTTTGCCAATCACCTCTCTGACTCTGTAGGGGCATTCCCAATTTACCGCAAGTTTGCCTTCTCCTGGGGTCGGTAGACCGATGTCGTTGCGTCTTAGGACGAGGTCGCCTTGTTCAAATTCTTTTTTGAGCACTTTGGTATTGTAACGCAGGGCCATTCTTTTCTTTAATGCCGTTTCTGACAAGTGGGCCATTTCTCTGGCCTCATCCACTAAGTCCTTTTTCACAGCTTCCTCTACTCCCTTTAAGAGTAGTCGTGGGCTTGGTTCACCGATTTCCACAGGTATTACCGCGTCTAGCCCGTATGTTAGTCGGAAGGGGGTTTCCCTCGTGGATGACTGCTCGGTTGTTCGGTAGGACCATAGGACCGAGGCGAGTTCGTCGGCCCAAGCACCTTTTTTATTATCCAGCCGCTTCTTGAGTCCTAGTAAGATGATCTTGTTTGCGAACTTGACCTGGACGTTTGTCTGGGGATGTTCTACTGAGGAGAATTTCTGCCTTATGCCCAGGCCAGTGAGGAACTCTGTGAACTTCTTGTCGGTGAACTGGGTCCCATTGTCTGAGATGACAACCTCCGGGATGCCGAACCGGGTTATCACCTATCTCTACATGAACTTTCTGCAATTGGATGAGGATATGCTAGCCAGTGGTTCGGCTTCTATCCACTTAGTGTAGTAGTCGATGGCGACGTTGAGGTACTTAACTTGTCCTTGACCAACCGGGAAGGGTCCCAAGAGGTCAACTCCCTATTGTGAGAAGGGTCAGGAGGACGTTAAAAGGCTCAGTTCGGAAGCTGGTGCTTTGTGGAAGTTGGTGTTCTCTTGACACTTGACGCATTTTCTCACAAATTATTTAGAATCTGTCATCATTGACGGCCAATAGTATCCAGCTTGTATTAGCTTTCTTGCTAGGGCTTTGCCCCCTATGTCATGGCCGCAACACCCTTCATGGACTTCCCTGAGTACGTAGTCCGTCTAGTCGGGATGCAGGCATTTCAATAGGGGTTGGCTGAGCCCCTTTCTAAACAGCTGACCCTGGATGATCGCGTACTTGGCTGCCTCCCTTCTCCGGGTTTTAGCATTCTTTTCATCGCCGGGGAGTTTGCTGCTTTCTAGGAAGTTAGTGATGGGGTCTAACCAGGAGGGGCTTAGTCTTGACAGGTGTAGGATAACTGCTGGTTCCTTCATCATGTTCTGAATGAGAGACCGGTTGCCTGCTCCCGGTTTTGTGCTGGCCAACTTGGATAGGAGGTCTGCCCGTGTGTTCCTTTCCCTTGGAACGTGTTGGATCGTGACCTCCTCGAATGCCTTGCTCAATTCCTTGACTTTTTCTAAATACTTTTGTAATAGCGAGTCTCTGGCTTGGTAGCTTCCGTTTACTTGCGAGGTGACGACCTGTGAATCGCTGCAAATCTTCAGCCTTGTCACTCCGACTTCCTTTGCCAGGACTAAGCCTCCCAGGAGGGCTTCGTATTCTGCTTGGTTGTTCGAAACGGGGAACTCAAACTTGATCGACTGCTCGTATACGACTCCAGTCGGGCTCTCGAGGATGATCTCGGCACCCCCGGACGTTTGGTTGGAGGCCCCGTCAACATGGAGCCTCCACCGTGTGCCCGTCTGCCATTACTTGCGCCTTAATCGCATGCCGAGGTTCGTATCGTATGTCATATTGGGAGAGCTCAATGGACCAAGTCATCATCCTTCCCGCTAAATCGGGTTTTTGGAGCACATGTCAGATTCCTTGGTCCGTTCTAACGACAATCTGGTGGCCTTGGAAGTATTGTTTTAATCTTCGAGAAGAGGTCAGGAGCGCCAGAGCTAGCTTCTCCAGTTTGCTGTATCTCAGTTCCGCCCCTTGTAGGGCTTTACTCACAAAGTAGACTGGTTGTTGAGTCTTTCCTTCCTCTCGTATCAAAACCGTTGCCAGGGCTTCCCCCGTTATGGCTAGGTATAGGTATAGCGGCTCTCCAGCCTTGGGCTTTCTGAGCGCAGGAGTCCACTCAAATGCTATTCCTTTTCTCATCAGACTAAAGAAGGGCAGGGCCTTTGCTGCCGAGGCTCCGAGGAATCGGGATAACGAGGTGAGGCGACCTGCCAGTCTCTGAACATCCTTGACACAGCCCGGGCTCTTCATTTGGAGTATTACTTGGCATTTCTCGGGATTGGCTTCCACTCCCCTCTGGGTTATCATGAATCCTAGGAACTTTCCAGCTTCCATGGAGAAAGCGCATTTGAGGGGGTTGAGCCTCATGCCGTGTTGTCGGAGAAATGCAAATACGCTTCCCAGGTCACTCAGGAGGTCGTCAGGCTGCGTAGTCTTTGCGAGGATGTCGTCCACGTAGACTTCCACTGTCTTGCCTATGAGGCTACCAAATATTTTGTTCATCAGCCTTTGATATGTTGTCCCTGCATTTTTCAGGCCAAATGGCATCACCTTGTAGCAATAGGTTCCCCCGGGTGTTATGAATGCTGTCTTGTCCTCGTCAGGTCGGTGCATCGGTATTTGATTGTAGCCAAAATAGGCGTCCATGAAGCTCAGATACCGGTATCCCGCCGCCGCGTCGACGAGTGAATCTATGTTGGGAAGGGGGAAACAGTCCTTGGGGCATGCCTTGTTGAGGTCAGAATAGTCCACGCACATTCTCCATTTGCTACTGTGCTTCTTTACCAGAACTACATTTGACAGCCAGGTCGAGTAGTCTAGTTCTCATATGAAGCCTGCTTCTAGGAGGCTGGCCGTCTGCCTGGCCACCTCCTCTGCTCTCTCTTGGGACATCATCCTTCTCCTTTGGGCCACTGGACGGGTGTCCGGCTTGACGGCCAGGTGATGTGACATGACTTGGGGGTCTATGCCCGGCATATCGGTCGGTGTCCAGGCGAATAGATCTCCATTGGCCCTGATCATCTCCACTAGAGGCTCTTTCAACTCATGTGGGAGGTTTCTATTAACAAACGTGAACTTTTCCTCTATGTCGCCGACCCTGAACTTCTCCAGGTCCCCCTCTGGTTCTGGTCTCGGCTTATTGTCGACTCTGGCGTCTAGGTCGGCAAGAAACACCCCGGACGCTTCTTTAGACTTCTTCCTCAAGGAGAGGCTGGCGTTGTCGCAAGCGACAGCCGTTTCTAAATCACCTCTTATGGATCCTACAGATCTGTCATCAGCAACGAACTTCATAACCAGCAGCTTCGTGTTGATTACCGCCTCAACATCGTTAATCATTTTCCTCCCCAGGATGATGTTGTAGGCAGTGGAGTCCCGTAGAACCACGAACTCGGCCATTATTGACCTCCATCCTTGTCCCTGTCCCACGGAGATCGGTAGAGATATTACCCCGTCTGGCTTGATGAAGTGGTCGCCTAACCCTATGACACCGTGCTGGTGGGTCGTTAGGTCGGTGTCCCGTAATCCCAGCGCATGAAACACGTTGCGGAACATAATGTTCGAGTATGCCTCCGTGTCTACAATGATTCGTTTGACGAGACCGGTTCCCACCCTGGCCGTAATGACCATGGGTGGACTTTCGGGGGCTTCGTCGAACCACTGATCTTCTGGGCCGAAAGAGATGGTTGGAGACCTCTTGGAACTTCGTGTCGACGAGGAGGAGACTGCCAGGACTCTGGAGTCTTTCTTGTGCGCTGATCTCGACTTTGGCGCTGTATTTTTGGCGGTCACCACGTTTATTACGGTAAGGCCGTGATCATTGTCCTCTGGCTCTTGTCGCCATTTCGCCGATCGGGTCTTGCCCTCGTCGTCATGGTCACGATGTCGCCTCCTCGGCTCTCTTATAAGATGTGAAAATTCAGTCAGCTTTCCGTCCCTTATCGCCTGTTCTAGTGCATCCTTCAGGTCAAAGCAGTCCTGTGTTTGGTGTCCATAGCCCTTGTGGTAGTCGCAGTAGAGGCTCTTGTTTCTCCCGGTGCGGTCCTTGAGTGGTCGGGGTTTCGACAAGATTCCTTTCTCGGCTATTTGCTGATAAACTTCCATGATGGGGAGGGTGAGTGGGGTGTAGTTGGTGAATTTTCCTACCCGGGAGAATGATCTGGATGCCTTGCTCGGGCCTCCGTCTCTGACTTGCTCCTTCTGCCTTTCTTCGTTACCGTGTTGCTTGAGTTGATTATAGGAGGGCTGTCGTTTGTTGGCAGCCACAACTCGACTTGAATTAGATTTGTTTATTGTCGTTAAATTTAATTTTTTATTTAATCTAAGATTTGATAACCCAACTAACTAAGATATAATTGTTTTTGCAATTTATAAAAATTATTATAAAATAATTTATTTTTACTCAAACCACATATCTATTAATTATTTCTAAGAAAAAAATCTCAAAAAATAAAAAAATATAAAAAAGCTTTAAAGACATTAAAAATTCCCAAAACATTATATCTGGATAATTTTCTCTTACTTGCTTCATATTTTTTAAAAAACCCTCTTCATATATAGTATATTTTGTACTTACTACAAAATCTTCCATCATAATATAGTTTATTTTTAACTACAGTTCAATTAGAGTCGTACATGTTGAATAAATTTATTGAATAAATAAACTGAAATATATACAAACACATATAATTATAGAAATTGTTTAAATAATAACATATTTTTTAAAACTAAACCCTCTTAATAATTTCTTTCAATTAAATTTAAATTTTAAATTTGATATAAATTACATAGTTCTTTTTTTTCTTTCTTTTTTTTTCTCGTGTTCTAATAACTCCGAGTTTAACCGTTTTTTTCCTTCCTAAATTGTCTTCATACAAAGAATGAATTTTTTTTCGAATAATACGAAGGAAGTAAGACAAAATTATTAAGTGATGGTGTTACGAGAATTTTAAAATTACAAAATGATTAATAAATGATTTTTTATATTTGTTTTATTTTATTTTTTGAAATTTTTTTGGTTGAAAATAATTAATAAATATGTGGTTTGAAAAAAATAAATTATAAAATGAGACTTTTTTTAATGATTTTTATAAATTATAAAAAGAATTATACCATAATTAGTTAGTTGGGTTATTAAAACTTAAATTAAATAAAATATTAAATAAAACCATGACAAATCAATCTAATTCAATCATTAATATTGTGACATATAACAAAAGGTCAGTTATTTTTTAAAATTAGAAGAGTCTCGTAGAATTTACTTATATTATAATATATTTATAATAAAAAAGTGTTATATTATAGAAATTATATTAAATTTAAAATTAGGTTAAATTTAAACATTCTAAAAGTACGATGTGATAAAATGATAAGAATAAAGACAAACACAAATGAGATTGAAAAGGCAAAAGGATGTTAGAAGCTGGTGTATTATTAAAAAAAAAAAAAAAAAACTGGCTAAGAAGAAAAGTACTAAAGAGCCAAATTAAAGTGTGATATTAAAAGGGAAGGAAACACTATATCAATTAGAGAATGAAAACACTAAGTACTTTCATGTGAAAGAAACCATAAGACAAAAAAAAAGTTGAATTATTCAAGACGAACGAAAAAAATGTTAAGAACTCGAGCAAAATCGACCAGGTTACAAAAATATACTTCAAAAAACTATACTCTCAGAAACATATGCCAGATATACGATTCCAAGAAGGTTTAGTGAAGAGGATATCGAAATAACAAGCAAAAAGAATTAAGGATATTGGTACACGAAATCGTGATACACAACTTCGTGCAGCTGACCAGCAAGTGCATTGGGTCATCCAAGTAATACCTTACGTGAGTAAGGATTGATCCCACAGAAATTGTCGGCTTGAAGCAAGCTATGGTCATCTTGTAAATCTCAGTCAAGCGGATTCAAATGGTTATGAAGTTTTGATAATTAAAAGAGAAATAAAACATAAAACAGGATAGAGATACTTATACAATTCATTGGTGGAAATTTCAGATAAGCGTATGAAGATGCTTTGTTTCCTCTGAGCTTCTGCTTTCATATTGCCTTCATCCAATCATTCATACTCCTTTCCATGGCAAGTTGTATGTAGGTGGATCACCGTTGTCAATGGCTACCATTCATCCTCTCAGTGAAAATGATCCTTTACGGTTTCCCGCATGGCTAATCAGCTGTCGGTTCTCGATCATGTCGGAGTAAGATCCATTGATCCTTTTGTGCACTGTCACTGCACCCCACAGTTGCGAGTTTGAAGCTCATCACAGTTATCCCATCCCAGATCCTACTCGAAATACCACAGACAAGGTTTAGACTTTCCGGATCTCAAGAATGCTGACAATTGATTCTAGCTTATACCACGAAAACTTTGATCGCACGGAATGGAAGCTCTGTTGTCAGGAGAGGCAACTATGCGTCGTGAACTAATAGGCCAAGAGATACACACTCAAGCTCTCGCAGATAGAACGGAAGTGATTGTCAGGCACGCGTTCATAAGGGAGGATGATGATGAGTGTCACGGATCATCACATCCATCAGGTTGAAGTACGAATGAATATCTTAGAACAAGAATAAGCGTGAATTGAATGGAAAACAGTAGTACTTGCATTAATTCATGAGGAACAGCAGAGCTCCACACCTTAATCTATGATGTGTAGAAACTCCACCGTTGAAAATACATAAGAACAAGGTCTATGGCCATGCCTCCCAAATAGCATGAAATAAACAAAAAAGGGTTCAAAGACCTGATCCCAAGATCAAAAATGATCAAAAGATGATCAAAGGATCATCAAAGGATGAAAATACAATAGTAAAAGGTCCTATTTATAGTGAATTAGTAGCCTAGAGTTTACAGAAATAAGTAAATGATGCAAAAATCCACTTTCGGAGCCCACTTGGTGTGTGTTTGGGCTGAGCATTGAAACTTTCACGTGTATAGGCTTTTCTTGGAGTTAAACGCCATCTTTGATGCCAGTTTGGGCGTTTAACTCCAATTCTGGTGCCAGTTTGGGCGTTTTACGCCAGAATTTTTATGCTGACTTGGAATGCCAGTTTGGGCCATCAAATCTCAAGTAAAGTATAAATTATTATACATTTTTAGAAAGCCCAAGATGTCTACTTTCCAAAGCAATTGAGAGCGCCCCAATTGGACTTCTGTAGCTCCAGAAAATTCATTTCGAGTGCAGGGAGGTCAGAATCCAACAACATCTGCAGTCCTTTTTCAGCCTTTGAATCAGATTTTTGCTCAGGTCCCTCAATTTCAGCCAGAAAATACCTGAAATCACAGAAAAACACACAAACTCATAGTAAAGTCCAGAAATGTGATTTTTGCATAAAAACTAATAATTATATACTAAAAACTAACTAATTCATACTAAAAACTACCTAAAAACAATGCCAAAAAGCGTATAAATTATCCACTCATCAGATATACCTACTAATACAGAAGTAAAAGATGCAGTGTGGGCTTGTGAGTCAACTAGGGCACTAGGACTGTACGGGTATAAGTTCGGTTTCATAAAAAGAATGTGGGACATAAATGCTGGGTACCATTAGATTTATCATTGAAAAATGAATAAATCGTTAGATTTACTGTCGGAAACAATCAGACGGTATAAACCTCGCGGTAAATATTTACCATCAAAATTTTTTCGTCCGACGATAATGACCTCAAATTTTGCGACGGATTATCAGCTCAAAAAACCAATTGGTTACCGGCGGACTTTCCGACAATATTTTTGGCGCAAAAGAATGTTGTTCTGCATAATATTGTCGTCAGATTATTCCTACGGTAATTCCGACGGTAATGTCAATTTTTTTTTAAATTTGAAATATTTTTATTCTAATTTTAATCGATTCATAAATAATGAAAAAAGTTTATTTAAAATAAATAATACAATGTTCAAATAAATTAAAAATCAAGTACATCAAATAAATACAATGAAACAAAAAAATGAGAAACTAATAACTACAGATCCAGGTAGTCGTTGTCGTCGTCGTCGATGGTCCCATGGCTCTGAGTCGGCAACCCAAAAGGCAGTGAAGTCCGTATGCCACTAGCAGCACCGCTGCCACCTGCAGCAGGATCACTGCCACTAGCAGGAGCACTGCCACCAGCAAGGTGGATGCCGGCGAGCATTTGGACCTGATACACTTCCATCTGAGCCTCTAAACGCTGAATCCACTCTAGCGACTCCCTCCATTCCAGCCCAAACTCATCCATAGACGTCACACGGGTGAAGATCTCTTGATATGTCTCCCGATAATTGTTAAGCTTCTGAGCCTGCTGCTGAAGACTGCGTTGGAGTTCCTGCACCTGTAGCCTCAAATCCATACCTTCCTCTAACTTGATGGCTCAACTGGTGGTAAAGCCTGACGATAGCCTCAACGTGGAGGTGCGAAGGCTGCTGGCGACGAACGACCCCATCCTATATACGTGGTTCTTGTACGGTACTGAGGCGGTCTCGTGCCAAACCGCATCAGGATTGACGACTGAAGCTGCAGAGCCATCGATGGCGTCCTATCTACCTTGCTGAGACTGCTAAGTCGCAGCCACTAGTCTGTGTGTGTAAGATTCCTATGTAATTAACACAAGTTATTGTGATTAGTACGACAAATATACAGTGAATCTCTAATAACGTTATATCAGAAGATAATCGGATATATGTTCACTCACATAATAGTCCTAAGACTACTAATCATCAAATGTCTCTTTATTTTCCTTCAATATATGGGTGTACTTAAATGTCTCCGCTAACGTCGCCTTGTGATCCAACGACTTCGACTACACATGTTGCATTGAAACAATATGATTAGGATGCCTAGTAATGATATGCAGAAGAATATAACTAAGTTATTAATAAAATTAAAGTCACTTTACATACCAGCCTGGCCTTAGTCTTCATGAAGGTCGCTGAGCTGCCAATATACTTGGATGACCTGACCGAGGCCTTGTTAGCTCTATTGGTGAGACGCTAATGTCAAAACCCCTCATCAGTCTCCCAATGAACAAATAGAGCCTTCTTTATGTCTGGTTGGAGCTAGGATATCTGGTGGTCCCATCCCTAATGAACATCATCTAGCATCTATTGGAGCTACTGACTCATTCAATGGTCAAATATCTTCCTGATAGTAAGGTCGTGCTCAGTGTCCCACCTAAAGTGAAGCTGTGACAAAGAAACTTTAAAATTAGTTAAGCAGGATAGAAGATACAAACTAGCTAAAAAGGCTTGGAACTAAAAAAAAGTGATTACCGGCCATTCTGAAACCATCGCTCCCTGATCTCAGCGGGGATCTTCGCGTAATTGGGCCAGGAATAGTCGTACATCAGTTTGATGGCATTGGTTATCTCTTGAGTACACACGTTGTTGTTCGGCGCAAACCTAACAACCCACAAACAAGAATAAGCCTAAATCTACTAAACTGGAATCATAATCATTGAACTTAGAATAATAACCAGGAAACCAAATCAACCTTAATCCACTAAACATGAATCAATTTTCAAGAACTTTCAATAATAAAGTTAATCATAATCCTTGAAACTTAAAAACACTAACCAGGCAACCAAATCAACCTAAATCCACTAAACAGGAATCAACTTTCTAGAAGTTTCAGCAATAAAGTTAATCATAATCATTGAAACTTAAAAACACTAACTAGGCAATCAAATTAACCTAAATTCACTAAACAAGAATTAATTTTCAGGAATTTTCAGTAATAAAGCTAATCATAATCATTGAAACAGGAAACACTAACCAGCCAACCAAATGAACCTAAATCTACTAAATAGGAATCAATTTTCTGGAACTTTCAGCAACAACCATAATCATTGAAATAGGAAACACTAACCAAGCAACCAAATCAATCTAAATCCACTAGACAGGAATTAATTTTCAGAAACTTTCATCAATAAAGTTAATCATAATCGTTGAAACTTAAAAACACTAACCAGCCAACTAAATCAACCTAAATCCACTAAACAACAAAAAAGTTAATCATAATCGTTTAAACTTAAAAACACTAACCAGCATTCAAACCTAAATCCGCTAAACTAGAATCAATTTCCAGGCACTTTCAGCGATAACCGTAAACAGGAAATACATGAGACTCAACGTGATACTTATCATGTGCCACCATCAGGCCGAATCTTCAACCGTACGATGGGAGGTGGTGGAAGGGCATCAGCTGCTGCCTTACTTCCGTGGCTAGACTCTGAGGCTACGACATCTGTCACTAGAGGCGGCATCAACGTGGATGCGGGCTACTGAGCGGTAGGAGGCAGCGGTGTCACCGTAGACAGAGGTATGTAGTTGGGGTTAGGGACCATGATGAACGGTTGGTCCGCTAAACTCGCAACCTGTGACATCACCGGGGTGGTCGGAGTAGAGGGAGAGGATCTAAAAGCAAGGTTGCGAGAACCGGATCGGTCAATAAATTGATAAAGTCTCTGGTTCAATGGTTCGAACGGGATTCAACCGGAATTCAACCGGTTTAATTAAATATTAAATAAAGTTATTTAAAAACTTATATATAATTTTAAATATATAAATTCAATCATTTCTAACTTAATAAAATTCAAAATTTCACAATTTCACATCATAAATTATCCATAATTTAATAGTAGAAGTCTACGAACAACTTCAAACATCATAATTCGTAACTAAAAACAACCAAAACACGTATAGTGACAAACACAAAATGTTTTACTATTAAAAGAAACATTAACAAACAAATTTTCAACTAATCAAAGACACAACTCATCACAAATCATAATCATCATGATGAACAAAATTTGACAGAATTATGAACAAAATTAACTCAAGCAAACAAAATTAACTCAATAAACCAAATTTAGCTAATCAGCTAACAAAATTAACTCATCAAACAAAATCCAGCTAAGAAAAATTATGAACAAAATTAACTCAGGAAACAAAATCCAACTAATCAGCAACTCAATTTCAAACAATAATAAAACACTAAAACCAGTAAAAATGATTCCAAAATGTAACTTGTTTTTGGCGTTTGACTCTAGCTTGCAACTTGTTTCTGGCGTTTAACGCCAGAATAGGGCAGAAAGCTGGCGTTGAACGCCAGTTTGCGTCGTCTAAACTCGGGCAAAATATGGACTATTATATATTTTTGAAAAGCCCTGGATGTCTACTTTCCAACGCAATTCAGAGAGCGCCATTTGGATTTCTGTAGCTCCAAAAATTCCATTTCGAGTACAGGGAGGACAGAATCCAACAGCATCAACAGTCCTTTTTCAGCCTCTGAATCAGATTTTTGCTCAAGTTCCTCAATTTCAGCCAGAAAATACCTGAAATCACAAAAAAATACACAAACTCATAGTAAAGTCCAGAAATATGAATTTTGCTTAAAAACTAATGATTATTTACTAAAAACTAACTAAATCATACTAAAAACTATATAAAAACAATACCAAAAAGCGTATAAATTATCCGCTCATCATGCTGCAAAGATGCGTACGCACAACAGTGACTTTGTGGAAGAATGCGTACACACCAAATGTCGTACGTATGCACGATAGAAATTTTGCGCAAGGATGCGTACGCACCGTAAGTCGTGCGTACGCACAACAGTGACTTCATGCAAGAATGCGTACACACCAAATGTCGTACGTATGCACGATAGAAATTTTGCGCAAGGATGCGTACGCACCGTAAGTCGTGCATACGCATGATTGCATATGCGTGAGGTCATTAATGCAAATCGCTGGGGGCGAATTATGAGCCTCCAAAATCCAGTCCAACTCATTTTCTGAAGCTATTTAAGGCTAAAGTGAAGAGGAATGAATGGGGGGCGGGGGCAATTAGGTTTAGCTTTTATGATGTTTTCTCTTAGTTTCTAGAGAGAGAAGCTCCCCCTCTCTCTAGAATTAGGGTTCTTTAGTTTAATTTCTTGTAATTTCTACTTTTAATACTTGTTTTCATTTACTTTTCCTTGTCATTTTTTGTTATTGCATCTTTGTTCTTCTTCATTTCCTTTGTTATTTCCTTTATCTTGTCATTTTTATGTTTATGGATACTTTTGTTGAATTTAACTTTAATTAATACAATTTATGTTTTATGTTCATGTATTGCTTCCTTTAATTGTTATTGTCATTTTCTTACTTTTGGTATTTTATATTTTATTTTTAATCCAATTTAATGTTATTTTATTTTCATGCACGCCAAGTGTTTGATAAAATGCTTGGCTTAGCTTTTACTTAGTTTTTTTCCACTCTTGACTTGAAATTGATGACTTTGGTGATCCTTGAGTCATTGATGTCCATTCTTGTTTGATATATTAGATTAGTTAGTTGATTTGGTCTCCCTTGACTCTATGTGACCCCTTAGTGTTGACATAGGACTTAGGGATTGAGATTAACTATGCCTATTTGACTTATCTTCGATGTAAGGTTGACTAAGTAGGATTAACTCTTAATAATCATCATATGTTTGTGGTCAATGGCTAGGATAGGTAACCTTAACTCTCAATTATATGCCAAGATGTTTTCTTGCATTTTAAGTTTCCTTCCCTTGCATTTACTTGCTTTGACTTTTATTGCTTTGATGTTTAATTCCTTGCATGTTTACTTTTCACACTCTTAGTTGAGAAATTAGATGTTTGTGTGGAATTGAGTTGTGGATGTCCATTCTTCATTGTGTAAGAATAGTTAATTGGTTTGGTTTTGGTGTGCGAAATTGTGATCACTACTTTTCACAACTCAAATAATCCCTAGTAATGGCCCCAAAAACTTGGTGCTCAATACCATGGCATAAACACAACTTTGCACAACTAACTAGCAAGTGCACTGGGTCGTCCAAGTAATAAACCTTACGCGAGTAAGGGTCGATCCCACGTAGATTGTTGGTATGAAGCAAGCTATGGTCACCTTGTAAATCTTAGTCAGGCAGACTCAAATGGGTATAGTGATATACGAATGAAACATAAAGATAAAGATAGAGGTACTTATGTAATTCATTGGTAGGAACTTCAGATAAGCGTATGAAGATGCCTTCCCTTCCATCTCTCTGCTTTCCTACTGTCTTCATCCAATCCTTCTTACTCCTTTCCATGGCAAGCATATGCAAGGGTTTCACCGTTGTCAGTGGCTACCTCCCATCCTCTCAGTGGAAATGTTCAACGCACCCTGTCACGGCACGGCTATCCATCTGTCGGTTCTCGATCAGGCCGGAATAGAATCCATTGATTCTTTTGCGTCTGTCACTAACGCCCCGCCCTCAGGAGTTTGAAGCACGTCACAGTCATTCAATCATTGAATCCTACTCAGAATACCACAGACAAGGTTAGACCTTCCGGATTCTCTTGAATGCCGCCATCAGTTCTTGCCTATACCACGAAGACTCTGATCTCACGGAATGGCTGGCTCGTTTGTCAGGCGAGCACTCGGTTGTCAGGCGATCAACCATGCATCGTGTATCAGGAATCCAAGAGATATTCACCCAATCTAAGGTAGAACGGAGGTGGTTGTCAGTCACACGTTCATAGGTGAGAATGATGATGAGTGTCACGGATCATCACATTCATCAAGTTGAAGAACAAGTGATATCTTGGACAAAGAACAAGCGGAATTGAATAGAAGAACAATAGTAATTGCATTAATACTCGAGGTACAGCAGAGCTCCACACCTTAATCTATGGTGTGTAGAAACTCCACCGTTGAAAATACATAAGAACAAGGTCTAGGCATGGCCGAATGGCCAGCCTCCCAATGATCTAAGATAGCATAAAATGAAGATAGCTACCCCGATATCTCAATACAATAGTAAAAGGTCCTACTTATAGAAAACTAGTAGCCTAGGGTGTACAGAGATGAGTAAATGACATAAAAATCCACTTCCGGGCCCACTTGGTGTGTGCTTGGGCTGAGCATTGAAGCAATTTCGTGTAGAGACTCTTCTTGGAGTTAAACGCCAGCTTTTATGCCAGTTTGGGCGTTTAACTCCCATTTAGGTGCCAGTTCCGGCGTTTAACGCTGGAATTTCTGAGGGTGACTTTGAACGCCGGTTTGGGCCATCAAATCTTGGGCAAAGTATGGACTATCATATATTGCTGGAAAGCCCAGGATGTCTAATTTTCAACGCCGTTGAGAGCGCACCAATTGGGCTTCTGTAGCTCCAGAAAATCTTCTTCGAGTGCAGGGAGGTCAGAATCCAACAGCATCTGCAGTCCTTTTCAGTCTCTGAATCAGATTTTTGCTCAGGTCCCTCAATTTCAGCCAGAAAATACCTGAAATCACAGAAAAACACACAAACTCATAGTAAAGTCCAGAAAAGTGAATTTTAACTAAAAACTAATAAAAATATACTAAAAACTAACTAGATCATACTAAAAACATACTAAAAACATGCCAAAAAGCGTACAAATTATCCGCTCATCACAACACCAAACTTAAATTGTTGCTTGTCCTCAAGCAACTGAAAATCAAGTAAGATAAAAAGAAGAGAATATGCAATGAATTCCAAAAACATCTATGAAGATCAATATTAATTAGATGAGCGGGGCTTTTAGCTTTTTGCCTCTGAACAGTTTTGGCATCTCACTTTATCCTTTGAAACTCAGAATGATTGGCTTCTTTAGGAACTCTGAATCCAGATAGTGTTATTGATTCTCCTAGTTAAGTATGATGATTCTTGAACACAGCTACTGATTGAGTCTTGGCCGTGGCCCAAAGCACTCTGTCTTCCAGTATTACCACCGGATACATACATGCCACAGACACATAATTGGGTGAACCTTTTCAGATTGTGACTCAGCTTTGCTAAAGTCCCCAATTAGAGGTGTCCAGGGTTCTTAAGCACACTCTTTTTGCCTTGGATCACAACTTCATTTCTTTCTTTTTCTTTTTCTTTTTCGATATTTTTTTTTTCGCTTTTTTTTTGTATTCACTGCTTTTTCTTGCTTCAAGAATCATTTTTATGATTTTTCAGATCCTCAGTAACATGTCTCCTTTTTCATCATTCTTTCAAGAGCCAACATTCATGAATCACAAATTCAAAAGACATATGCACTGTTTAAGCATACATTCAGAAAACAAAAATATTGCCACCACATCAAAATAATCAAACTGTTATAAAATTCAAAATTCATACAATTCTTTTCTTTTTTTCAATTTAAGAACATTTTTCATTTAAGAAAGGTGATGGATTCATAGGATATTCATAACTTTAGGGCATAGACACTAAGACACTAATGATCACAAGACACAAACATGGACAAACATAAGCATTAATTTTCGAAAAACAGGAAAATAAAGAACAAGGAAATTAAAGAACGGGTCCACCTTAGTGATGGCGGCTCTTTCTTCCTCTTGAAGATCATATGGAGTGCTTGAGCTCCTCAATATCTCTTCCTTGTCTTTGTTGCTCCTCTCTCATGATTCTTTGATCTTCTCTAATTTCATGAAGGAGGATGGAATGTTCTTGGTGCTCCACCCTTAGTTGTCCCATGTTGGAACTCAATTCTCCTAGGGAGGTGTTCAGTTGCCCCCAATAGTTTTGTGGAGGAAAGTGCATCCCTTGAGGTATCTCAGGGATCTCATGATGAGAGGGGTCTCTTGTTCGCTCCATTCTTTTCTTAGTGATGGGCTTATCCTCATCAATGGGGATGTCTCCCTCTATGTCAACTCCAACTGAATAACAGAGGTGACAAATGAGATGAGGAAAGGCTAACCTTGCTAAGGTAGAGGACTTGTCCGCCACCTTATAGAGTTCTTGGGCTATAACCTCATGAACTTCCACTTCTTCTCCAATCATGATGCTATGAATCATGATGGCCCGGTCTAGAGTAACTTCGGACCGGTTGCTAGTGGGAATGATTGAGCGTTGGATAAACTCCAACCATCCTCTAGCCACGGGTTTGAGGTCATGCCTTCTCAATTGAACCGGCTTCCCTCTTGAATCTCTCTTCCATTGGGCGCCCTCTTCACATATGACTGTGAGGACTTGGTCCAACCTTTGATCAAAGTTGACCCTTCTAGTGTAAGGATGTTCATCTCCTTGCATCATGGGCAAATTGAATGCCAACCTTACACTTTCCGGACTAAAATCCAAGTATTTTCCCCGAACCATAGTAAGATAATTCTTTGGATCCGGGTTCACACTTTGATCATGGTTCTTGGTGATCCATGCATTGGCATAGAACTCTTGAACCATTAAGATTCCGACTTGTTGAATGGGGTTGGTAAGAATTTCCCAACCTCTTCTTCGGATCTCATGTCGGATCTCCGGATATTCACCTTTTTTGAGTGAAAAAGGGACCTCGGGGATCACCTTCTTCAAGGCCACAACTTCATAGAAGTGGTCTTGATGCACCTTTGAGATGAATCTTTCCATCTCCCATGACTCGGAGGTGGAAGCTTTTGCCTTCCCTTTCCTCTTTCTAGAGGTTTCTCCGGCCTTGGATGCCATAAATGGTTATGGAAAAATGAAAAAGCAACGCTTTTACCACACCAAACTTAAAAGGTTTGCTCGTCCTCGAGCAAAAGAAGAAAGAAGAGAGTAGAAGAAGAAGAAATGAGGAAGAAGGCAATGGCTTTTGTGTTCGGCCAAAGAGGGGGAGAAGTGGTGTTTAGGTTGTGTGAAAATGAAGGGGTGAAGAAGGGTATATATAGGGGAGGGGGGGTTCATGGTTCGGTCATGTATGGGTGGGTTTGGGAGGGAAAGTGGTTTGAATTTGAAGGGTGAGGTAAGTGGGGTTTTATGAAGGATGGATGTGAGTGGTAAAGAGAAGATGGGATTTGATAGGTGAAGGGTTTTTGGGGAAGAGGTGTTGAGGTGATTGGTGAATGAGTGAAGAAGAGAGAGGGTGGTGGGGTTGGTGGGGATCCTGTGGGGTCCACAGATCCTGAGGTGTCAAGGAAAAGTCATCCCTGCACCAAATGGCAAGCAAAATCACGTTTTGAGCCAATTCTGGCGTTAAACGCCGGGCTGGTGCCCATTTCTGGCGTTTAACGCCAGGTTCTTGCCCTTTTCTGGCGTTTAACGCCAGTCTGGTGCCCCTTTCTGGCGTTAAACGCCCAGAATGGTGCCAGACTGGGCGTTAAACGCCCAACTGCTACTCTTACTGGCGTTTAAACGCCAGTAAGTTCTTCCTCTAGGGTGTGCTATTTTTCTTCCTATTTTTCATTCTGTTTTTGCTTTTTCAATTGATTTTGTGACTTCTCATGATCATCAACCTACAAAATAAAATAGAATAACAAAAGAAAATAGATAAAATATAACATTGGGTTGCCTCCCAATAAGCGCTTCTTTAATGTCAGTAGCTTGACATATGGCTCTCATGGAGCCTCACATTTTCTCAGAGCAATGTTGGAACCTCCCAACACCAAACTTAGAGTTTGAATGTGGGGGTTCAACACCAAACTTAGAGTTTGGTTGTGGCCTCTCAACACCAAACTTAAAGTTTGACTGTGTGGGCTCTGTTTGACTCTGATTTGAGAGAAGCTCTTCATGCTTCCTCTCCATGGTGATAGAGGGATATCCTTGAGCCTTAAACACAAAGGATTCTTCATTCACTTGAATGATCAGTTCGCCTCTATCAACATCAATCACAGCCTTTGCTGTGGCTAGGAAGGGTCTGCCAAGGATGATGGTTTCATCCATGCACTTCCCAGTTTCTAGGACTATGAAATCAGCCGGGATGTAATGGTCTTCAATCTTCACCAAAACATCCTCTACAAGTCCATGAGCTTGTTTTCTTGAGTTGTCTGCCATCTCTAATGAGATTCTTGCAGCTTGCACCTCAAAGATCCCTAGCTTCTCCATTACAGAGAGAGGCATGAGGTTTACACTTGACCCTAAGTCACACAGAGCCTTCTTGAAGGTCATGGTGCCTATGGTACAAGGTATTGAAAACTTCCCAGGATCTTGTCTCTTTTGAGGTAATTTCTGCCTAGACAAGTCATCCAGTTCTTTGGTGAGCAAAGGAGGTTCATTCTCCCAAGTCTCATTTCCAAATAACTTGTCATTTAGCTTCATGATTGCTCCAAGGTATTTAGCAACTTGCTCTTCAGTGACATACTCATCCTCTTCAGAGGAAGAATACTCATCAGAGCTCATGAAAGGCAGAAGTAAGTCCAATGGAATCTCTATGGTCTCATTTTGAGCTTCAGATTCCCATGGTTCCTCATTGGGGAACTCAATGAAGGTCAGTGCACGCCCACTGAGGTCTTCCTCAGTGGCGTTCACTTCCTCTCCTTCCTCTCCAAATTCGGCCATGTTGATGGCCTTGCACTCTCCTTTTGGATTTTCTTCTGTATTGCTTGGGAGAGTACTAGGAGGGAGTTCAGTAACTTTCTTGCTCAGCTGTCCTACTTGTGCCTCCAAATTCCTAATGGAGGACCTTGTTTCAGTCATAAAACTTTGAGTGGTTTTGATTAGATCAGAGACCATAGTTGCTAAGTCAGAGGGGTTCTGCTTAGAATTCTCTGTCTATTGCTGAGAAGATGATGGAAAAGGCTTGCCATTGCTAAACCTATTTCTTCCACCATTATTGTTGTTAAAACCTTGTTGAGGTCTTTCTTGATTCTTCCATGAGAAATTTGGGTGATTTCTCCATGAAGAATTATAGGTGTTTCCATAGGGTTCTCCTAGGTAATTCACCTCTTCCATTGAAGGGTTCTCAGGATCATAGGCTTCTTCTTCAGATGAAGCATCCTTAGTACTGCTTGGTGCATTTTGCATTCCAGACAGACTTTGAGAGATCAAATTGGCTTGTTGAGTCAATATCTTGTTCTGAGCCAGAATGGCATTCAGAGCATCAATCTCAAGAACTCCTTTCTTCTGATTTGTCCCATTGTTCACAGGATTCCTTTCAGAAGTGTACATGAATTGGTTATTTGCAACCCTTTTAATCAGCTCTTGAGCTTCTGTAGGCGTCTTCTTCAAATGAAGAGATCCTCCAGCAGAGCTATCCAAAGACATCTTGGATAGTTCAGAGAGACCATCATAGAAAATACCTATGATGCTCCATTCAGAAAGCATGTCAGAAGGACATTTTCTGATCAATTATTTGTATCTTTCCCAAGCTTCATAGAGGGATTCTCCATCCTTCTGTCTGAAGGTTTGGACTTCCACTCTAAGCTTACTCAATTTTTGAGGTGGAAAGAACTTTGCCAAGAAGGCATTGACTAGCTTTTCCCATGAGTCCAGGCTTTCTTTAGGTTGTGAGTCCAACCATGTCCTAGCTCTGTCTCTTACAGCAAAAGGGAATAGCATAAGTCTGTAGACCTCAGGGTCAACCCCATTAGTCTTGACAGTGTCACAGATTTGCAAGAATTCAGCTAAAAACTGATGAGGATCTTCCAATAGAAGTCCATGAAACTTGCAATTCTGTTGCATTAGAGAAACTAATTGAGGCTTAAGCTCAAAGTTGTTTGCTCCAATGGCAGGGATAGAGATCTTCTCCCATAGAAGTCGGGAGTAGGTGCAGTAAAGTCACCCAGCACCTTCCTTGCATTGTTGGCATTGTTGTTGTTTTTGGCTGCCATGTGTTCTTCTTATTTGAAGGTTTCTGTTAGGTCCTCCACAGAGAGTTGTGCCTTAGCTTTTCTTAGCTTTCGCTTCAAGGTCCATTCAGGTTCAGGGTCAGCTTCAACAAGAATGCCTTTGTCTCTGCTCCTGCTCATATGAAAGAGAAGAGAACAAGAAAATATGGAATCCTCTATGTCACAGTATAGAGATTCCTTGAGGTGTCAGAAGAACAGAAAAATAGAAGAAAGAGGTAGAAGAATTCGGACTTAATCAGATAGAGTTCGAATTGTGCATTGAGAAGGAGTGGTACTCCATAAATAGATGGATGTGAGAAGAGGGGAGGAGCTTTTTCGAAAATTAAGTTAAAAAGTTTTTAAAATCATTTTGAAAAGTTGATTGATAATTTTTGAAAACTCAAAGTGGAAAAAGAATCAAGTGAGTTTTGAAAAAGATTTTGAAATTAGAAGTAAAAAAGATTTGATTTGAAAAACTATTTTAAAAAAGATGAGGTTAAGAAGATATGATTGGTTTTAAAAAATGTGTGATTGAGAAGATATGATTTGAAAACAATTTTTTAAAAAGATTTGATTTTAAAAATTAATAACTTGCCTAACAAGAAAAGATATGATTCAAACATTAAACCTTTCTCAACAGAAAAGGCAACATACTTGAGATGTTGAATCAAATCATTAATTGATAGCAAGTATCTTTGAAAAAGGAAAGAAATTGATTTTGAAAACATTTGATTGAAAGGATATGATTTGAAAAAGATTTGATTTAGAAAAACTTTGAAAACTTGAAAAAAATTGATTTGAAAACAAAATCTTCCCCCTTGTGCCATCCTGGCGTTAAACGCCCAGAATGGTGCACATTCTGGCGTTTAACGCCCAATGCACTACCTTTTTGGGCGTTAAACGCCCAACCAGGCACCGTGGCTGGCGTTTAAACGCCAGTCTGTCCTTCTTCACTGGGCGTTTTGAACGCCCAGCTTTTTCTGTGCAATTCCTCTGCTGCATGTTCTGAATCTTCAGTTCCCTGTACTATTGACTTGAAAATAGAACCAAGATCAAATAAACAATGCATGCAAGACACCAAACTTAAAATTAGACACTAGACTCAAACAAGAAACATAAAATATTTTTGGTTTTTATGATTTTGAATTTTTTTTTGTGTTTTTTTTTCGAAAATTAAGTGGAAATAGAAAATGAAGGTTTCAGAATTCTTAGTTTGGATTCCAGGAATCATTGCAATGCTAGTCTAAGACTCCGGTCCAGGAATTAGACATGGCTTCACAGCCAGCCAAGCTTTCAAAGAAAGCTTCGGTCCAAAACACTAGACATGGCCAATGGCCAGCCAAGCCTTAGCAGATCATTGCTCCAATAGCAAGATTGATAGAGATCAACAAGCTCTTGTGATGATCAGTTGAAACCTCGGTCCAATAAGATTAGACATGGCTTCTCAGCCAGCCAGACTTCAACAGATCATCATGAAACACTAGAATTCATTCTTAAGAACTCTGAAAAAAATACCTAATCTAAGCAACAAGATGAACCGTCAGTTGTCCATACACAAAACAATCCCCGGCAACGGCGCCAAAAACTTGGTGTGCGAAATTGTGATCACTACTTTTTACAACTCAAATAATCCCTAGTAATGGCCCCAAAAACTTGGTGCTCAATACCATGGCATAAACACAACTTTGCACAACTAACCAGCAAGTGCACTGGGTCGTCCAAGTAATAAACCTTACGCGAGTAAGGGGTCGATCCCACGGAGATTGTTGGTATGAAGCAAGCTATGGTCACCTTGTAAATCTTAGTCAGGCAGACTCAAATGGGTATAGTGATATACGAATGAAACATAAAGATAAAGATAGAGGTACTTATGTAATTCATTGGTAGGAACTTCAGATAAGCGTATGAAGATGCCTTCCCTTCCGTCTCTCTGCTTTCCTACTGTCTTCATCCAATCCTTCTTACTCCTTTCCATGGCAAGCTTATGCAAGGGTTTCACCGTTGTCAGTGGCTACCTCCCATCCTCTCAGTGGAAATGTTCAACGCACCCTGTCACGGCACGGCTATCCATCTGTCGGTTCTCGATCAGGCCGGAATAGAATCCATTGATTCTTTTGCGTCTGTCACTAATGCCCCGCCCTCAGGAGTTTGAAGCACGTCACAGTCATTCAATCATTGAATCCTACTCAGAATACCACAGACAAGGTTAGACCTTCCGGATTCTCTTGAATGCCGCCATCAGTTCTTGCCTATACCACGAAGACTCTGATCTCACGGAATGGCTGGCTCGTTTGTCAGGCGAGCACTCGGTTGTCAGGCAATCAACCATGCATCGTGTATCAGGAATCCAAGAGATATTCACCCAATCTAAGGTAGAACGGAGGTGGTTGTCAGTCACACGTTCATAGGTGAGAATGATGATGAGTGTCACGGATCATCACATTCATCAAGTTGAAGAACAAGTGATATCTTGGACAAAGAACAAGCGGAATTGAATAGAAGAACAATAGTAATTGCATTAATACTCGAGGTACAGCAGAGCTCCACACCTTAATCTATGGTGTGTAGAAACTCCACCGTTGAAAATACATAAGAACAAGGTCTAGGCATGGCCGAATGGCCAGCCTCCCAATGATCTAAGATAGCATAAAATGAAGATAGCTACCCCGATATCTCAATACAATAGTAAAAGGTCCTACTTATAGAAAACTAGTAGCCTATGGTGTACAGAGATGAGTAAATGACATAAAAATCCACTTCCGGGCCCACTTGGTGTGTGCTTGGGCTGAGCATTGAAGCAATTTCGTGTAGAGACTCTTCTTGGAGTTAAACGCCAGCTTTTATGCCAGTTTGGGCGCTTAACTCCCATTTAGGTGCCAGTTCTGGCGTTTAACGCTGGAATTTCTGAGGGTGACTTTGAACGCCGGTTTGGGCCATCAAATCTTGGGCAAAGTATGGACTATCATATATTGCTGGAAAGCCCAGAATGTCTACTTTCCAACGCCGTTGAGAGCGCGCCAATTGGGCTTCTGTAGCTCCAGAAAATCCTCTTCGAGTGCAGGGAGGTCAGAATCCAACAGCATCTGCAGTCCTTTTCAGTCTCTGAATCATATTTTTGCTCAGGTCCCTCAATTTCAGCCAGAAAATACCTGAAATCACAGAAAAACACACAAACTCATAGTAAAGTCCAGAAAAGTGAATTTTAACTAAAAACTAATAAAAATATACTAAAAACTAACTAGATCATACTAAAAACATACTAAAAACAATGCCAAAAAGTGTACAAATTATCCGCTCATCAGGTTTCCATTGACGCTAGTCTTTCACTAAGTAATTAGTGAGTTGACTAAGACTTATGGATTGAGATCAATTACACACTTTTGACTAATTCTCAAGGAGTATTGACTAATTTGGATTGATTCCATACAATTGCCATGTTTGTGGTCCATAACTAGGATAGGAATCCTAAATTTCCCACTTTTTGCCAAGAGTTGCCATTTACATTCCTTGCATGTTGATTTGATTTCTTGCTATTTACATTTCTTGCTTCCTTGCTTTTCCAATTCCCTATGTTCTCTCATAGCCAATGATAAACACTTTATTGCAACTCCTAGGGAAGACGATCTGGAATTTAAAACTCCTGGTTTATATTTATTTTGGATTGTGACTATTCATTTGATTGATGGTCAAATTGTCGGGTTAGGACTATACTTACAACGCCAATTCTATTTTGAGATAAAATTCCTAACCTATGCAATTTGGCCATTGTCAAGGAACTTCTTTAGGGAACTCTTCACAGAACACAACTCACCAAACTCTGGTTTTCTCTCCTTGGCTTCTGAATGAACAACAAACCTCTTTTATCTCCTTACATGTTGCTTGGCTGCTTTCCCTAGGTCAACTTCTTGAGCTCTGTGCTTCACCAACCCAACAGTTCACTTTCTTCCATTATTCGTCAAATTAGGAATTTTGGTTCTGACCATCTTTTTCACTGAAAGCCTCAATATAGCAATCACAACAAGTTTTTCAATGGTAAACCACCAGATCTGAGCCATTGAAAAATAACTTGGTCCCCAAGATTTATTTTTAACAGTAGATACACAGCAGAGTTGACCAGAAATCAACTTTTCCATGAATACCATTTTCGGACTAGCAGAGAGTTGGAAAGAGGAGAAGAAAATGAGATACATGTAGAAGGAAATAAAATCACCTTTAACTTCTGACCTCTTCTTGACCCAGATTGATGTGGGTGATTAGACTTAACCCTTTCTTGTTTAATCTTTCTCTTTCTTGCTTCTTTGGTGATTAGCTAGGGAAGAAGCTCTCTCTCTCTCTCTCTCTCTCTCTCTCTCTCTCTCTCTCACTTTTCTGATTTTCTGACCAAAACACAAAAGTAATCGTTGCTTGTGATGTGAGATCAAATTGGAGGAATTTTTTGCTAACAGGCTTGGATCGGATTTGATTTGCTTGGCCCGTCTAATCCCTTGCTTTATTTTTCTTTGGGCTTTTATTTGCTTTGTAGCCCTTCAGCGTTGTCTTTGATTTCTTTCAGTTTGGGCTGCCTTGGTGTATTGATTTTGGCCTGCATCAATAAATAATTAGCCATATATAATCATAAAACAATCAACACTAATTATTTACTTTACCCAATAAAATAATGTTTGTCATCATTAATTATATTAGTTAATTTCTTAACTCAACATTATGCCTTTTCACTCAAAAAATTACAGAAAGATAAACATTAAAAAGAAAAATACAATCTGTAAAACATGATGGAGATTGATGCTTCAACAGCCTCTTTGCTCTGTGATAAACCAGATTTGCTAGCCTCTGATTCAGTTCTTCATTCTGGCAAAATTCTCCTTTGACTAGGAAACACTGTCCAGTTAGATGAACTTCTTCAAAGACCTCTTATCAGAACATACACCTCAAGAACACTGGTTATCTCTCATTGTCCTTTAAATGGTGAACCAACTTCTTTTTGTATCTCATTGCATGTTGCTGAGTTACTCTTTCTTAGGTCAACTCTCGAGCTTTGTGCTTCACCAAACCACCATCTCACTTTTTCCCATTAATGCTCAAAATAGGAACTTTGGTTCTGACATTCTCTTGTTAACCAAAAATCACATATAAGCAGAAACAGATATCTTCAATAGTAAATCCAAATCTTGGCCATTGAAAAACTACTTGGTCCCCAAGATATCATTTTAACCGTAGATGCACAGCAGTGAAGAACAGAAATAATCTTTTCCATGTATCCCAAAATGGAGTGGCAGAGAGTTGAAGATAAAGAGAAGAAAATGAGATCCATATAAAAGGAAATAAAATCACCTTTAACTTCTGACCTCTTTTTGATACAAATTGATGTGGGTGATTAAACTTCACCCTTTCTTGCTTAACCTTCTCTATCTTGCTAGTGACAACATGTGGAATGAGTGGAATGATTCGCAAGCTTTGTTTCTTAGAGATTCTCCACAAGTATATTATGTTACAATTGACACTGCTGACAGCTTCAAGAAGGGTACTTTAGATTCATGAATTTTTTACTTAATTAAATTCTATTGTCACTATTATTAGTGCTTATTCAAAAGGACATGATTAATTACAAGAAACTCAAGCAATTAAAAATACAAATTTAGTTGTTTGGAATGAATTAGAAACAAGTAAAGGTGCAAATTAAGTAAATACTTACAAAGAGTTGGGATACCCGATGCAGCTCTTACTTTAATTCTATTTGCAATTTGATAAAAATGTTCACTATTACTAATATTATTCCTAATAATATCATTGAAAAAAGAACAACTTATGCACAAAGAGGTGAAACTTATGGTGTTAGTAAAATATTATTGTCATTTGAATTTATTTTCACTTTGCACTTGATGAAAGAGATTATGGGAATTACTAATGTTCTTTGCCAAGCACTGCAACAATAATCTCAAGATATTCTTAATGCAACGGATATTATTTTTACATCGAAATTACTTCTTCAACAATTAAGAGATGGTGGATGGTGCAATTTTTTTTTTGCAAATTAAATGTTAAAGATTTTCGTGAAAAGCATGAAATTGAAGTCCCTAATATGAGTTCACAATATGCTTTTGGAAGAGGTCGATCTCGTCAACCAAGTGTGATAGTTGAGCATCATTATCGAATAGATGTATTCTTGGCAACAATTGACTCTCAGATATAAGAATTGAATAATAGATTTAATAAGCAAACAATATAACTTTTGACTTTGAGTTGTGATATAGATCCTAAATACAATTTCAAATAATTAAATATTAAAAAGATTAGCAAATTAACAGAGAAGTTTCATCTCTTTGACTTTTCTTCTAATAAACTAAATTTTTAAGATCTAAGTTGCAACATTATCAACATGATATACCAAATCATTTGAAAGGCGTTGGTACACTTTTTGAATTGTGCAACAAGATGCAAGAAACGAAAAAATCAAGAACTTATCACATGATTAATAGATTAATACATCCTGTTTTGATTCTATCAGTGTCTACAGTAATAACAGAAAGAACTTTTAATTTTCAGCACTAAAAATTGTTAAGACAAGACTTCAAAATAAAATAGTTGATACATTACTTACAGATAATTTGGTCATTTACGTAGAAAAAGAATAGAAACTATTTTTTATACAAATTAAATAATAGATGATTTTAAAAATAAAAAATATTAAATAACATTTTTATGATACAAAATGATAAGTAGTAATTTTTATATATTATTGTTTTACTTTATTTATGATATGTATACTTATTTATTTATAAAATTATTTTATTATTTTACAAAAAAATTGTGTACATATCAACAAAAATAAAGTTAATAGTATGTTTTTTATTTAATTGGATATTATATATATATTTTGTATGAATATTTGATTGAGATTATATATTTTTTTTAATTTTAACATTAAAAATAATATTAATATAAAATAGTTTTAATAAATTAAACATGATCCTTCCTGAATAATTAGTCTAGCTCCGCCGTGGCTTCAAACACATTACCCAAAATTATATCAAAGGGCAAATACTACCAAACGAGAAATGACCAGCCACTATGCGTGAACTTCAAACATGGTTGTTAGCTGGTTGTTGTTTGATAAGAATGTTTGGTTGGAAAAGTACAATCTTACCTGTTACATGCTTATTTTATCTTTTAGTCCACGCTTTTAAGTTTTAACGAGCAACTCCTTTTCTTTTTTCTTTTTTGGTGAGGAGCAACTTCTTTGATTCAAAGTTACTATCTAATTACTGTTAAATAGCAAATATTCCAACCTATAATTTATATATTTCACGGTATTATTCGTGAAAAACAAAATTTATATGTAATTCTCTAAATTATAACAATATTTTTTATTTTTTATACCAAACAATATCTAGCTAAAATACATTTACATTCATGTTATTATTATAGTCTTCATTTATTTTATCCGTGAAGCACAAATATCTTATTAATTTAATTTTAAATTTAAAAATTATGTAGAATAACGTTTAGTAGTGTATGTATGTTAACCTATTTAAATACTAATTTTGACAACAAATAGTTTCGCACTTAGCAGCAGCACTTCTATTATATAATGATATAATGAAATTTATAAATAATAATTATGTCTAAGTTAACACCTATTTGAAATTTTGGATATAAGAATAATGTTCACAAATCATAATGAAAGGTTTAATTTCTTAACCACCAACTTATAAAATTAAAGTCAATTAATTTGGTGTGAACTAAGCTAATAGATATTATTATAAAAAAATAATAAAAGAGGACTACCAAAATTTACCTTTTTAGTCATTATTTTTAGTTATTAACTTAATTTTTATAATTTAATAATTTAATAAAATATTTTAATTTATATTTTTAAATATTAATAACTAACTACTAATAAAACACAATAAATTCTAATAACTTCTAACTCTTTTTTTTAATTATAATGTATCGGAATCGGATAATATAATGCATGGTCTATCTATTTCTTTTCCTCCACTATTTGTCGTGACTATACGTGTAGATTGACAATGATACTTTAAAATTAATCAAGTAGGAACAGATAGAGAATTATAATTGTCATTAATTTTAAATATTTTTTTATGTCTAAAATAGTGTTACCTCAAAAAACAAATCCAGACTCCACGTCTCCAACAATGACAAAAGCAATCAACAGTTAATCGACGTGCTAAAGAAATCCGTGGATGGTTTCAACTTTCAAGTTTCAACAAAACTAATCTATTATTAATAGGTTACAAAAAACTGAAATATAATTGAGGTAACCGCGTTATCAAAAGGGTATTGTTTTTAGGGTGAATGTTATGGTGTCTATAATGTGGTGTCTATTTATTAAAAAAAGTTAAAAGTTATTATTTTATTTAAAAGATATAAAAATAAATAATTTTTAAAAAATCAAAATTTACTACAGAAAATAAGTTAAGCAATATTTTAGCAAAAATTTATAGGCACCATAGAATTGACTTTTTTTTAGATCAAATTCATTTCAATCAAGGGAATCGGTAAAATAAAAAGGTAAAAGTCTAATTATCTTTGACCCAATATAATCAAACATATATGAGATAAAAAATAAATTTAATAATAATTCAGCTCCTATATATTTTATTACCTTACCAATTTACTCAAAAAAAATTTACCGTTTGTCTTAACCTCGGAGTTTCACACCGTACCATGTTAGAATATAACAGGCAAAATAACACATAATCAATTTATTATGAAGCATATCATTTAAGTAAAGTTCTACTAGCATCTTCCGGTGGGAAAAGCTGTCCAAATTAGGAGAGAAAAGTGGGGAAAAGAAAAAGAAAAATAGAAATTAAGGAAGTATAGTCCTTTTCATTTACAACTTTTTGCATCTATTTACCTCTTCCCTCTTAGTACACTAAGGTTACGTTTAAAATAGAGATAGAAATTGAGAAAAAAAAATTATGTCTTAATATTATATTTTATTTAAGATAAATATAAAAATTATAAAGTAAATTTAAAAATTAAATGATAATAATTTTAAAAAAATATTAAAATTTTAATTTATATATTTACAAATTTTAATTTTTTAAAAATATTTAAAAAATTAAAATTTTATATTTTATAATTAAAATTTTTAATTTTAATCTTTAATTACTAAATTCAATATTAATATTCAGTCCCAATTCTCGGGTTTTCCCCCAATCTCAAAAAACAAATGCAGCCAAATATCCTACCCCACAATCAAGAGAGCATTGATTCTGTTTAAATGATCAAGTAGTTCTTCGTAATCTGACTTTGATCATTATTGCACGTGGTTTTCTACCAACCGCTCCACATTTATAGATCCGATTGAAAAAATAAAACAAAATAAAAATAATGCTACATATAGCTGAACCAATGCTACATATAGTTATTTTAGACCAGTATTTAGGTCTAATTTAGATAAATAATTTAATTAATTTTTTTAAAAAATAATTTAAATAATAAATTATTATATTAAAAGTAATTTATAAATAAATTATTTTGTATTTAAATTTTTAATTTTAAAAGTATTTATTTTAAAAAAATATAATAAAAAATTGTTTATTATAAAAAAAGTTATTTTTTTAATTTTTTTATAAATTTTTAAATAATTTTTTAAAAAATTATAATTTGATTTTAAAAATTACATTAAATATTAATATTATTATTTTTTATAAATAAAAAATTCAAAAAAATTACTTTTAAAATTTTTTAAACGAATTCTTAGTTTATAATAATTTACATTTATAATTAGAAATTTATACATATAAAATATATAATTTATATTTATTAAAATTTATATATATAAATTAATAAAATCTATTTATTAAAAATAATTTGATATTTATATTCATTAATATTAATTAAAATTATTAAAAATGACTGATCTTCAAGATTTTTTAATAGTTGTAATTATAAATGAACATTAATTCAATCGTAACGGGTTGAGATTTATGCCGAATCCGATGTTAAAAAAGAGCATGCAAAATTTATATAGTGTTTTTTTTTTTTTTTTTGAGTCATTGCTTGATTAAGAAAATCCTAAAAATTGGATCGATTATTGAACTATGGACCCTTTAGTAAGTTTTAAAAGTAATTTTTTTAAGTTTTTGATTTATGAAAAGTAATAATATTAATATTTGGTATAATTTTTAAAATTAAATTACAGCTTTTTAAGAAATTATTTAAAAATTTATAGAAAAATAAAAAAATAATTTCTTTTATAATACTACTGTTTTTTATCATATTTTTATAAAATAAACATTTTTAAAATTAAAAATTTAACCACAAAAAAATTTATTTATAAACTATTTTTAAAATAATTATTTAAATTATTTTTTTAAAAATAATTTAATTAAATTATTTATCTAAACTATTTTAGTTATTAATCTAATTGATTCAATTGTAATTCAATGAGAAAAACTGTTTTATAATAAAATAATAAATAAAATATAAATAACTATCCTATTTGATTAAAGTGTTGATTATTGAATAGTTCATTGATGTGTTATTGTTGAGATGGATACATCTAAGTGGTGCCCACATGCACCTCATTGCAGTATATGTGTGGCATAATGACAAAAGCTTATCTCTCTCTTCCATTTCGTAAATCTATTGGTGTTAAACACATGCCTAATCTCATAACTCCACTTTTGCTTTGATTTCTAATTACTATTTGGGAGGGAGACGACCTTAGCTTATAGGAGGCCAGAAAGTGTTAAACTATTCCCAAATAAAGAGGGTATGATGATCTCAGTTATTATTACTTCAAGAAAATTATTGAAATAATTCCGTAAACAAAAAGAAATTATCAAACAAAATCAGTCATTAAGCATTTAATTGGATACGAATATAATAATTGGCACAATTTGAGAATAGACAATTTTTACAAATAACATTTTAGACTAATTTAATTTTTACGCGTTATTTGTGTATTATTATATTAATAAAAATAATAAAATTTTAATTTATTATGTAGATAATCATTTAAACACATAGATATGATAGAATAACGGTATAATATAAAACTAAAAACTCTTTACACACATTAAAATTGAACCCTATTTATAATATAGCTAATAATCTTTGTTAATATTGGGGTTTAATATAGAGATTTTTTCCCTTCTAAAAATTTTGAAGGTCAACAATTTTAATAATTTTTATTAATATTTAGTCAGTATAAATATTAATAAATATAAATATAAATTATTACTGGTTAAATATTAATTTAAAATAATATTATTGCTATTTCTACATATATGAAGCGAAAAACAATAAAAATGTCTGCGCAACTGGGAACCAGGTGCTGAAGGACGATGACGAAATCAAAATTGAAAATTCAATTCCATTTTTCTTTCATTCTTCATTTCTGATTCTAAGTCTGAGATGGTAGGTCATCAAAGCCAGGCAGCCAAATATGCGTGTGGTAACAGCCATGTTGATAAGTGTAAACATGCTCCTTCCATTTTCTCTCTAGCTAGCTTCCTTCTTTTCATATCATCGCATCCATCGCACACCACGTGAGCAATTAACAAGGGAAGAAGAAGGAGAAGCGCGTCATCATCACCAACCTCTCTCAGGGGTTTCCGTTTTCCCCTCACAAAAAACCAAACTACCAGTAGTAGTAACCGTGATAACCGTACCTAAAACCAAATCAGTTAGTTAGAGAGAACCGATAACCGAAAAAGAAAGAGAAAAAGATGCTACGGAGCCCGAGGAAAATTTCCATGCCCTTTACGAAACTGGGTTGGAATCTTGATTGGCGTTTCCTTGTGTTAATAATGGCACTACCCCTTTCTTTATTTTTCATGTTCCTTTCTTTTCCCAACCCAACCACTTTAACAAACTTTTCCGCCTTTTACCCGGTCCGCCACTTTATCAGTATCAGGTTCCCTTTGGGAACCACCACCACCGCCATAATGGATGACGATTCTCCTCCTTCGCCTTCGAAGGAGGAGTTGTTGCGATCAAGAATGGCGGTGTGTTTGGTTGGAGGTGCTAGAAGGTTCGAACTCACAGGACCGTCCATAATAGAGATGATTCTGAAGGAGTACCCGAATTCCGATCTGTTCTTGCATAGTCCGTTGGATTCAGACACGTACAAGTTCTCGCTGTTGAATTCCGCGCCTAAAATCGCCGCCGTTAGAATCTTCCAGCCTCAGCCATTGCCCGAGAACGATTCCTACGTCAGAGTCCTCTCCTCCATGAACTCGCCTAACGGTGTCCAGGTTTCATGCCTATTCTTTTTCTCTCATTTTTTTCGTTTCAATAATAATAATAATAATAATAATAATAATAATAATAATAATAATAATTCAACAGCTTCGTAATTTTGGAGTATTAGTATTATATTTCTGAATTAATATACTACAATAATACGTACACTTCTTCCATGTATGTTTTTTTTTATTATCGTTTCTTTTGATTTAGCACTTTTCTTTAGGGAGAGTTTTTTTGGTTTTCCACCTCAGTGGATTTTCTTTTTTGCAGTGTCGATCGAATTCTTTTCTTTCCAGATACCCTTTCTCATCATCACCTAACCAAATAGAAAAATGCAAATTTCTTATTTTTATTATTAAAATTTGTTTTGTTTGAAAAATTAATTCATTCTTTTCTTCTTCCTATCATCTTCCAAAGTCTATTACTACGGATGCTAAAAAGCAGCTTTCGACTTCAATCGTCATTCTCGAGGGGGACATAATATTTTTCAATAATAGAGAGAAGAGAAAAATATTACGGAAAGTGGTGGTAGGAAAGTTTGGAATCACTATTATTATTTTGATAAACCACTTTTAATAGGAATTTAATTTCTATCCATTGTTAGCCAATAATAGTCAATGCAAATCTCTCATAAGCTAATATCTAATTAAGTACATGAAAATTAAACTTTTCATTAAACTCTCTATTTATCCAATTAAGTACGTGAAAGGCGGCTAACAATATTTTATAAATGGAATGGTACTTTTTTTTGTGTGTGTCTAAATGGGATGGCATATGGCAAACCGTCCCGGGTGTTAACAAATTTCTTTTTCGTTAGGAAAAAAATGCACTCCTTATTTAACATTACTTCACTTTTATTTTATTTTTGTTTTCTTTAATCGCTGTAGTCAATATTTTTATTAATATTGACCATGATATAAAATTGGTAATATATCTATACAAACCTTTTCCCTTTGACTAATAAATACAAATTAATTCTTTCAAATGATCTCTTACCTAAATAATATACTATTTAAGTATTTATTTTTCTCTCTCATATTGGTTACAACTTTTTTAGATATATATTTTCTTTAATTTCTCTTCCATTTTTGTTTTCTAATTCTGTCTAGATTAGATTATTCACATTTTCTGTTGAATAATTTGTTCCAGCATTATTTTGTTGAGTTTGCTCGGCAGTGAAATTTGCCTCTCATTTAATTTACTTGGTCTCTTGAAGTTACAATAAGCCATAAAATGAACGTTCATCTATTCCCAAAAAAAAAGGGAAAAAAAAATAAAAAGAACGTTCCTTGTAGTGCTTCTTAGGTCATCACCAAATAACCGTAGCTTGTTTCCACTTGCAATTCAACAATTCTACGTTTAAAATCCCAACGAATTCAAAGATTTTTATTTCATAACGTCATCAATAATGCCTCTTAGTGTCTTAGCCTGCGTTAACCTCCTCCGTGATCGAATAGCAGATATTCTTTTTATTCTTTCTTATTTAGTGGGAAGCGGTCCATTTCAAAAGTTGCAGTACTATTTTATTTTATTCGTCACACAAACATAACTCTAGCTGTTACAAAAGCTTCATATTGCTTATTTTATTTTAAGTTATAACTATTAAAACATTCATTTTTTTTTATTATTTCGAACTGTCCAATAAGGCAATAAGAGCCTTCTATTTATTTCTAATGACCTGTATACCTGGACTTACTATTTATTATCTCGTCCTATGATGTTGATATAATTTTGAGAAAAATTCTCTACATCTCATTCAGCAGCTTGGGGTTCCATATTGAGCTTCCCCTGTATTTTCCTTCTCATCCGAATATCACCTGTTACTACTCTAATTTTATATAATATAATATCATAAGTTTAAAATAAATATCTAATCAGGAATATATTTTTTTAATCATTATTAGGTGAATTTCTTAATGCTGGATCAGTAAATAAAGTTAGAATGCTACACCATACTTCGCTTACTAAGAACAGAAACGGATCATGGCTTAAAATATGTTCTCTTGGGCTTTAATCTAGTATAGATGTTAGAATTAATCATATGACATGATTAAATTACTTTTGAAAAGGCCGTTTGTGGATCTAATGGTACTGGCGTCTTTTCTTAGTTAATTAGTCGACACAAAAAATAAAATAATGTGAATTTTTGTTCCACTACTTGTCAATACTTTAGGGCTAACGTGCAAATAATTGGTGTTTTCAATATGTTCTGGCAGGGGCTTCTTCAATATTTCAACTTGGTGGAAGGATGCTTAAAGATGATAAAATCATATCAAGAGAAGAACAATTTCACCTACGATTGGGTAGTTCGAACAAGAGTTGATGGGTACTGGAACAAACCCCTTGGCCCAGAAAACTTTGTAAGAGGCAAGTACCTCGTTCCAGTTGGATCCTCGTACGGAGGCCTCAACGACCGTTTCGGCGCCGGCGATATTAAAACCTCAACCGTCGCATTGTCTAGGCTTTCCCTCATTCCAAAACTCGACTCTGCCGGATTCAACAACCTCAACTCAGAGTCAGCCTTCAAAGCCCAACTAACTACCCAAAAGGTGGCCCATCTCACCAAGCTTCTCCCCTTTTGCATTGTTTCGGACCGTAGGTACGATTTTCCTCCGGCCCGATACGGCGTGCCAGTGGCTGCTCTTGTCAGCCCGGGCCCGTTGAGTGGGGCGAAATGCAGGCCGTGTAATCCCGTGTGCCAGGGGAAGTGCGTGGAGAGTGTGATGGAGTCACTGGACAAGGAGTGGAGTTGGACCCATTGGGCCCATGGGGCCCTTGAGCTGTGCGATGCCCATGATAGATGGGAGGCTGGTTGGGAGAAGATATTTGATCGTGTTGTTGGAAAGAAACTTGCTGGTGAACGAAAGAGAGTTCGATCTATGGATTTGGAAGAGTGCGTCGAAAGTTTCTTAAAATTTAAAAAACGAACTGCCATTTGGGATGCCCCTTCGGTTATACAGATTTGTAAACTGGGTTTGGATTAGAACTTAAAACAGCTGTTTTTCCTTTTTTTTTTTCTACTTTCATAGTTATAGCTCCATTCACAATTTAGTAGAATTAATACTTTATCAATTTTTTAGAATCGGATACACTATCAAGGAATAGAGAATGTGGTATATACAGTGAATTTCTATACTGTTATTGTAGATGCATATTTTAATGATCCATTGTAAATACTAAATAACGGTAAGCATTCTGTTACTTCTTCTTCCATTTTATTTTGTCGAGTATTAAATACAATTGTACAAAGGTGCGTACTCATATTAGTATCATCGGATAAAAGGAAAAATAGGATAAAAAGAAGAGATAATTTATATCATACATGAAACTTCTTATAAATATCTATATGTACTTACATGTATTACGCTGATATTATTGGCTATTGCACTAGGCAGAAAAGGGAAATAAGGGAGGGAGATGTATTAATTGTAATACTGGTACTAGTATGATAATTATGATTTTACATGAGTAAATTATTGGATATAAGATTGGCCAGTAATGTCTATATCTCGATCTCCAGTAGAAGGAGGATGGTGCTTGAATTCTATGACATTTTTATCAACGGGACCATCAGCACTTTGGCTCTCGCTTGCTGGTGCCTTTGTTTGTTGCTGATTATCTTTTTCTTCTTCTTGTTGGTCCTTTTCTGTTCCGTACATTCCACCACCATAGGCACCATGTGTAACCGGCTCCATCCTTGAAATTTGGGGTCCATCTCCGAGTTTTTTCTTTGACTCCTGTTTTTCCATTAATATTCAACGTTGTTATTCACCTGCCTTTTCTTCTTCTTCTTGTATTCTGGCTCTTTTATGTTGTATTTGTATATTTATACGTCTTTGTGTCACCTTGTGAATCAAACGAGTGTCTCTTCTTGTTTCCGTGGCAAAATAGGTTCATGCCACGCAAAACGTTATGTTAATTAGTTCTTCCATTATTGTATATATCCATTTCTATAGATATATTATGGGACTTCTAAATTTTATATGTGAATTAATATTTAACGCTGTTATATATTGACTTGTCTCTTTCTTTGAAATTTGTCACGATTTTTTTTCTGACTCCTCTTTTTCTATTAAGATTCAATGCTGTTATTGATTTATCTCCTTATGCTGCTGCTTTATTCACACAATCAGTTTTGCTATTGTTTCTTTTATGTTGTACACGTATGCATTCATCTCACCTTGTGATTTAGACAAGTATCTCTTCTTATTTAGGTGGCAAAATATATTCATACCACGCAGCAACTCGTTTCTTTCCAATCCTGTTATCCATATCCATTTCTATAATATTTAAAGAGGAGTGCTAGGGGGCCAGCAGAAATTGTGATATATAGCCATCAATTAGCCATCATAAGTGTGTTTAACGGTGGGAGATTACATTCAATGGTGCAGGATTACTTATTTTACTTTTGATGGTTAAGTGCTGGCCAAATTTTAACAAAATTACTGACCCTCTAGACTTTCTCATATTTAAATTGTACTACTAAATTTTATAGGTGAATTGAATTATTTTAAAATTTTAAAAAATAAGTTAATTATCAAATTTTTTTTTACATGTAATTGTATATCATGTTTAATTTATTTTTGGTAATGTTCACCGTAAACTTCAATAATTAAACAAGATAGGAGATTCGAAGAAAAATCAGTTCGGTCAAATTAATATGATGGATTTGTATATATACTTTCATTATATTCTAAAGTATTTATACATTAAATTTCTTTCAACTTGTGTTATATATATAATAGATAATAAATTTTATTTTTATTTTAGAAAAAATATTTTATTTTATTTTATTTTGAATAATTTTTTTAATATAAATAAATTAAATATTTTATTTAATAATATATATAAGACACAATTTTTAGGTTATATATATATATGCAGTTTAGAAATCAAAACATATTTAGTTTATATGAAAAATATATGCATTATTATCTCATTTACATTCGCAACGAAGTAAATATATATATTTTTAGATCAAATTAAAATTAGTATAATTTTTTATTATTTTTATATCATATCAATTTAATTTTTAATTAATATAATTTTATTTAAAAACATTAATTTAAAATTATTTTTAATTCAGTTCAATTTCAATAATTATGATTAGATTCATTTTAAATTTAAAATTAAAAGGAATTGCAGTTATTTTTTTAAAAACTAAATCTCGTGAATTATAATTAACGCTGTGAGAATCGGACCAATTATCGAACCGGTTGAGTAACTGATAATAATTTAATTAGAGTTGAATCGTAGTTAAACCGGTTTAATTAAATATAGAAAATTATAAAAAATTTAATATATAATTTTAAAATTTTAAATTTAATAATTTTTAAACTAATAAAATTTGAAATTTAACAATTTTACAAAATAAATTATTCATAATTTATTATTAAAAGGTCATAAACAACTTATAACATTCTGAATTTTTAAAAAAATAAATAATAATTTATTATTTTATTTTAAAAAAATTATTATTCTTCTAAAAATAATTAAATTAAATTTTATGATACCTTAAATTTAAAAATTATTAAAATTTTTAAATTATTTTATTATTATAATAAGATATTTCAAAAAAAATAAAATTATTATTATTATTATTATTAAAATTAAAAAAAAGAAAGAAAGTATATATATATATATATATATATATATATATATATATATATATATATATATATATAGGGTAAAAAACGCATTTAAGCCAGGCTGAGAAATATTTTACGCAAATCAGCCAAAATGAAAATATTTTCAGCATTCAACCAATGATCATTTTAATGTAATTCGAATTAACATTGTTCGAACTACATTTGCACCTAATTCGAAACAACATGGTTCGAATTAAGAACATTGAAATTTGCATGTAATTCGAAACAACTTGAATCGAATTACAAAAGAATAATTCGAATTGTATCGATTCGAATTAGTAGGGGAACGTGACACTAAGGAGTTCGAATCATATTGATTCGAATTATTCATTGTTGGTGACTTCAGGTAATTCGAATTTAGTTGATTCGAATTACTAGTGAGTTGCTTATATAAGGAGTTCGAACTAAGCTCATTCGAATCAGTTTCCCATCCTCATACCCCACCAAATCTCAGAGAAAACGACCCAGAATCTGTACGAGAAAGACTCGAGAGGCATATTGAGGCGATGGGGGACGATTCGGCAAGACTGTATCGTTTGGATGGAGTCGCTCATATCGCCGGGGTGATCAACAACGAGGTTAGTGGTTTTTGATAACGGTATATGTTTAGTGGTTTTTGTTATTACTTTATGAAAGTGGTTTATGAAGGTGGTTTTGCATGCGGTTTTGTATAGTGGTTTTGCATGCGGTTTTGTATAGTGGTTTTGTATACGGTTTTGTTGATGGTTTATGTTAGCGATTTACGTAGGTGGTATTGGTAGTTGTTAATTTGAGTGGGTTTGGCCGGTGGTTTTTGTAAGTGGAGTTGCCACTGGTTTATGCTAGTTTCATATTTGTATGCGGTTTTAGGCTGCTTTGTTTCTAGTGGTTTTTTAGATGCCGTTTGACTATCCGGTTTTGCTAGTGGTTTAATATATCTCCTTTTGCATGTGGTATTTATTAGCTGTTTATGTCCTGATTTGTATTTGTAACCGGTATTTGAGTTTGTTCTAATCATGCGGTCCATGTAATGCGCAGCCCTGGCATTGCATATCGAGTATGCGGCGGCAGCAGGGAATGCGACTTGATGAGAGGTACGTTTCGTACTTGCAGATGGCCGAATTATACCATCTTGCGATACTGAACGACAGATGGTTCCGATTAGACGAGCCGCTTGTGAGTGCATTCGTCGAGAGGTGGCGTCCGGAGACGCACACTTTCCACATGCCGTTCGGAGAGTGCACGATCACACTTCAGGACGTGGCGTACCAGTTGGGGTTGCCAGTGGACGGACATTACGTCAGCGGTTGCCTGACAGATTTTCACATATACATACAGGGTACCCGGCCAGCTTGGCAGTGGTTCCAGGAATTGCTCGGTGTGTTACCTCCCCCGAGCCAAATTCAAAAGTTCGCAGTGAACTGCACCTGGTTCCAGGAAACTTTTGGAGAGTGCCCCGAGGGGGCCGATGAGGCGACAGTTAGGCGCTATGCCCGTGCCTATATCATGATGTTGTTAGGCACCCAGCTGTTTGCTGACAAGTCAGGCAATCGTATTCACATCAGATAGCTACCGTACGTGGCTAGGCTTGAGGAGATGGGTGGCTACAGTTGGGGGTCGGCGGCGCTTGCATGGTTGTACCGGTGTATGTGCCGAGTGGCCAACAGACATGTCGTGAAATTAGCTGGGCCATTACAGTTACTTCAGTCCTGGATATTTTGGCGGTTTCCTAGATTTTAGCCTGATGGGTATGATGCGTTTAGCTGGCCCCTGGCATCCAGGTATGACTATCTCATTATATTATGTTTACTTATTCTATTTATTTAAGTTCTCGACTGTAATGTTATACTAGTTCGTCACATTAATGATTGACTTCGTATCTTAATGGCCTTTGAAGGTGGTCAGGTTACAATCCTGGCATTAGCGAGAAGGGACCTCGGGTGCAGATGACTCAGCTGAGGATCGACATGTTACAGCCTAGGGATGTGAGTATGAAAAAAACCTTTGCGGAGTCAATGTAAATTTAGTTATAGCTAAATTTATCTTCTAATGTATTCGAGATGCTTTTTTCAGTTTATATGGATGCCATATAGCACACCTAACGTCGTTCAGGTTGTCCATCCGGAGGTGTTGGAGCCTCGTCATACGGCCTTATGGCGTTCTGTCACGTCGCTGATATATTTTGCCGTGGTTGAGTGGCACCAGGTTGATAGAGTGTTACCGCAGTTTGGAGGCGTACAGGTTTGCCCCCGTCCCGCCTTGAACATCGACTTCTTGATGTCGAAGAACGGTAGAGGAGGTGATCGTTGGTTCTCGCACCATTTGTAGCACTGGCATCTTCACTGGGAGACACGTGCGGGGCACGTGCTTCGGTTTGACGTTGTTGCCGACCCGGGTCCTTCACATGACTTCTTGGACTGGTGGCATCAGCACGAAAAGAGGTTCTTGTCATCAGAGATGTACTTGGGGTATCCTAGAGACATTTCTATTCCAGTAGATGCGACACAGAGGGGTGTCGGTAGAGTTCCCGACATGGATCAAGTTTATGACGTTCCTGATAGGCGTCGGGTTGACAGGAGAACTCGTGTTGGGACACGACGTAGCGACCGGGAGTGGAGGTGGTTGGACCAGGCTATCGAGGAGGGTGACCAGGCAGGTAGGGGTCGTGGAGGCAGACGGAGAGGGCCTGTAGCGCACCACGTTGGGGGTGATCATCGTGATGATGCCGTTTCAGGAGGGGCTGCTCAGGGGGTTGTTATACCCGATGCTGGTGGAGCTGGTGGATAGTGGTATCGGTCTGGTATGGGAGATCCTTCGGCACCTATTGACGCTGGACTAGGAGAGGGGCCACTCGGAGATTACTTTGTCGGTGTTCCCGGTCATGACCAGACACTTCAGGAGAGTACACCATGGGTGAGTCCGGGTACCATGTTTTTAGACTTTCTTGCCGGTGATAGTCTTGATGCAGAGTACGGTGGAGAGCACTTCTTAGATGAGATCACTGCCATCATGCAAGAAGATGAGGCTGGTCGTCGAGGGGGTCAGACGACGGGGTCACAGGCACATTTAGATGTAGATCTGAATGAGCCTCCATCCGTACCTCCTGCTGACTATTTTGCCTTTGGTGGTACACCCCCTTTCGCAATTACTGCTGGGTCACATTCAGTTGCCGGGCCTTCTTTATCCCGGCCGTTACATGTCCAGCCTACGAGGCTTGCACAGCCACCCCCGGAGGATGAGGAGGATGAGATAGAGGATGAGGAGCTGTTGATCCAGAGAGGTCATAGGACATGGGTTCCACGACATTGCTTCACGGGATCGCACCTGTTTAGATGATTTGTGTATCATGGTGTTTGTTACTTCATTGTCGGTGTCATATGCTACATACTTATCTTTATGTATTTCAGTTATGTGTGTTGTTTCGTAGGGTCATTTAGTTTATCAGTTGATATGTGTGTCTGTTTCTTAGTGGTTAAATTGTATCAGTCACTATGAGAACTATTTTACTTTGCTTATTTATATTATTTCCGTTACTTACATTGCAAATTTCGTTAGATTAGAAACTTCAATTATTGTGTTTACTACGTACGTGGTCATGTAATATATTATTATGAAATAGTTCACATTCGTTAAAAAAAAGGCATACAACGCACTTGTAACTAGAAAATTTTTTTAATTAAAAAATAAAAGTCCGAACAATGGACACTAGTACATCTAACAACATAGCACCAATCCTACCCATCTCTGACTGTATGCCTGGGTCCTCCGACCTGTGGGCAGCTCCGATGAGTGTGTCCAGATTGCCAACATAAGCCGCATCTCTTAGGCCGATTCGGATCTGCCTCGTCTATATTTGTCTGTATCCGAGTAGACCTGGGACGACCCTCCCTTGCACGCCTCTTGTTCGGGTCCGGTATCACTGTTGGCTCAGCATATGGTGGCCAGAAACCCTCTCGGATTGGAGGTGTGAATCCCATTCGATAAAAACTAAAAATGGAGCTGAGACGATAAACAAGGTGGACGTAGGAGTGCCAAGTGACTCGTGAGTAGGCACAGCATGCCAGTGTGTGCGGACACGGGAAATGAAGTGCCTGGAAGTATCTGCAATCACATGTCTGAGATCCAAGTGAGACCCTGTAGCTACCCAGGGAGAAAGAACCAGTAGGAGTCGTCTCTACGACGATGTACTCCGAGGTGTCCCTGTCGTACAAAGTAACAGTGAAGCACCTGGCCATCTTCAAATTGGCCTCGATACATTTCACTAGGTGTTGACTGAATTGTTGTCCGGTACCCAACTGGGCCTCCGCCTCTCTCCCCTTGCGTACAAAAAGTTCGGCCAACCTACCATACGTTGCCTTCACCAACGAGCAGACAGGAAGGTTCCTCACACCCTTGAGGATTGAATTCACACACTCAGAGATATTCATCGTCATGTGACCAAATCTTCTACTCTCATTGCAATACTGTGTCCACAATGAATACTCAATTCGGTTCGCCCATTCACACATCGCCGGGTCTTCCGAGCGTAGAATATCAAACCAGTAATCGAACTTGACCTCGGTTTTAGCATAGGCAGCGTTCACAATAAGCCTCCTTGCGTCTTTACCCTTGAAGGTGAGGGCAAAATTTGCTGCTACGTGTCGAATGCAAAAAGCCCGGTATGTAGCCAGAGGTAGCCAGCCCCCGTCGGGAGCCTCTAGTGCAACCTTGATGCCGTTATGCCTGTCAGAAATAACGAGCAGACCCGGCTGTGGTGTTACATGCTGACGGAGGTGGGAGAGAAAGAATGACCACGACTCAGCATTCTCACCCTCGACTAGTGCAAATGCAACAGGGAGTATGTTGGAGTTCCCGTCTTGTGCAATCGCAACAAGTAACGTACCCCCATACTTGCCATATAGGTGGGTGCCATCAATACTCACCAACGGCTTGCAATGACGAAATTCCTCGATACACGGTGGGAAAGTCCATAACAGTCTGTGAAAATATGTCTGAGACTCATCCAGCTGTCCCCCAACTCGAATAGGGCTAGTCCGAAGAACTGTAACAGAACCAGGCATGGTCACCTGCACTCCTAACACCCACCTTGGGAGCTCGTTGTACGACTCATCCCAGTCACCATAAATGACGGCAACAACCTTCTTCTTGGCCAACCAGACCCTCCTGTACGTAGGCCTGAACCCAAAGTGTGAGGCCCTCGCATTTAGGAGCACATTGATGTTGGCGAATGCATCAGCTCTAACCATTGGCATAATGAATGCCGATATCACATGATAATCCAAACTCCTGTGATCGCTAGAGATAGAGCTGGCCTGACAAGTATGCGGTCCATTGTACCGTTTGACCTCCCAAATGCCCTTACGCTGCCGGAGACTAAGCCGAATCAACCATGTGCACCCATTCCCGAACTCAGAACACTTGCCAACATAACGGCGATAATCAGACTCCATTACCTTGTACTGTACCCCTCGGTGGATGCTGTAAGTCTTAACACTTAACAGGGCATCCTCTTTATCCTGAAATTGCTGACCAACTTGGAACTCTGTCATACCAGCTGACCCTTTGCATCTCTCGCGCCAAATCCAGCAGGCTCCCTAGGCACCCCCTCCTGCCTCATGGCATCCAGGTCCAAAGATTAAAAATGTGGAGGGTACTGCTGTGTGCCAGAGCTAGAACCACCACCCGCACCGGCAGGCTCACTCGCTCCAATATCATCGCCACTGTCATCAGCAATCATATCTGGCTCGACATCATCGTCCTCTGGATCATCAAACAATCCATCTCCAGCCCCAGCCGATGCATCACATTGTACAGAGGTACGTAGAAGTTCTCCTGTTCCAACCTCGTTGCCAACACTGCCGTTGAGATCAACAACGAATGAAGGGGAGGCTATAGGCTGGGCGGGTGGCTCGTACGCAGGGACTGAGGAAGATGCAACGGCAGGTCTGGAGCTAGAACCGACACCCGTCACTAAAGTGTTGGTATTCCGGTTTAAACCCCCCGAGCTGGACACCACATCAACTAACTTTGCCAACAGCTCTGGTGTCCTCACTTCGGAAAACTGCCGGCAACAATGAAACATGACCTGCAAGTCCTCATCACTCCCGATCGTGAAACAATCATACTTCACGGTATCTTGGAGCACCGTGATTGGAATGTGATAGAAAAACTTCTTAACCCTTTTCACGTCGTCCAGACCAAGTTTCAGTAGTACAGAGCTAACAAGGTCATCAAAGCTCGTCGTAGCACTCACGATAATACAGAGAGGATCCTTATCGGTGAACTTGACACCGGAAGGAGTTTTCCTCTTAATCGATCCTCTGTGGTGAACCAACACTATAAAACTGTCCTCACCAGACACCAGCCATATGATCCCTCTCTAACGAGGGCAACTCATGTTCATCAAATATATATAGAGGTCTGGTACACACTAATTCAAAACAATCTAATTCACACTATATATACATAATTTGAATAAAGTCAATTCGAATTAAGGCTTGCTTCATGTTTCTTACTAATTCGAATCGAGCTAGTTCGAATTATCTTTATCTCGTTTTTTCTAGTAATTCGAATTGACTAGATTCGATTTAAGCATGCATAATTCGAACCTTATTGTTTCGAATTACATACAAATTTCAATGTTCTTAATTTGAACCATGTTGTTTCGAATTAGGTGCAAATATAGATAAAATTATATTGATTCGAATTACATTAAAATGATCATTGGTTGAATGCTAAAAAAATTTTTATTTTGGCTGATTTGTGTAAAATATTTCTAAGCCCGGCTTAAATGCATTTTTTACCCCTAAACCCCTTATATGTAACCTTTCCCATAAATCATGATCATTAACACCTAATTGCATGCTTCATTTTTGAGTGGTACAAGAGAGATAGAACCGAGAGAGAAGAAAGAAACCATGAACTTTCCAAACATTTTCGGTTTGGATTTTTTGTGATTCGTAACTTCAATCTAAAATTTAATCCGATAAAAGTATTTGTATCTTCCTTCTTTACACGTTAGCGTAACTTTGGTTCGGTAGAAATTGACGGTGACATAGTTCTCTTTCTCCTTGAGTTCGGCCAATTGAAGTTCTAGGAGACACAGATGATATCTGACCTTTTTTTCTTCGACAACTCGATTAGAAAGCTTCTCCAAAGTTTTTGTTGATTCTGATTTCGTACAGAGGTAAGGGGATTTCATTTTTTAAATTATAAGTTTTTAATTTAAGAATGCCAAAAGCTTATTGAGTAATTGCAAATAATTTATACGTATTTTGTGTGTTTAATTGATGAGAATTGGTTGTAATTGTGAGTGTTAGTTAATTTGGTGATGCTTGTTAAATTAAAATGTGAATTGAGTTTATGAATTAGGGTTGAATTGAGACTGTTTTTGCTAGAATTTATGGCTATGGAAGTGGATGGTAACTGATTTTGGTATTAGTATGATGGTGAATAGGTGCTGATGAATGGCTAGTAAAAATATGCGAGAAGGTGATTTTGGTTAGTATTAAATGTTAAACGAGTATGGTCGGAGAAATTTGTAAAGTCTAAATGAAGAAATGAATTTCCTTAAATTTCAGAAGCAAAAGATTGAAAACAAGCTAATTTTATTGAAATAGAAAGAGGCTTAGCTTTAAAGAAAATGATTTGATTCTAATTGATATTTTGAACGGCGTGAATATTGAAAATAATTTGTTACTTGAAAATGTTTTGAAAAGGGTTTGAAAGGTGGTTAGGTTGGGACCCTTGAAGGGTGGCAAAGTCTGGATTTTAGAAGAAATGCTGTTGAAATTTTATAAAATCTAAGGTTTTATTTAAAAAGTTATTTTAAATGATTTGGTTTTGGAAAATTAAATTATTTTTTATTTATTTAGTTGAGAAAAGGTGTATTCTATTTTTAAACTCGATTTATTATGACAAATCTAATGTTTTAAATCCAATTTCGTAAGGAGATATTTTGTTTTAAGTGTTGTTTTGAGCTCGTTTGTTTTAAGAAAAGGAATCTCTGCCACAGGAGAACAGAGAACAAGGATTTAAAGAATATATTAACTTAAAGAGATTGTCTACCACAGGAGAGCAGATGTGACATTATTTGGGCCTTAGTGCCAAATGTAAAGTGGGGACGCCCACACACTGAGAACTATTTTCCAAATGTATGCTTATTGATTCGGAAAGTCACACTGTATACGGTTTAGCCGTACGACTTAAAGTCACACTATATGCGGCCTAGCCGTACGACTTATAAACACACTGTATGCATCTGGAAAGGCATATCTGGGAGTTGTGCCCGGGTAATGTCGGGAGCGGGTAGGCAACCGACACATGAGCTCATGGCCTGCGTTAGGAAGAGACATGCATCATGTTGTTTGCACATTTGCATTTGGTTGTGTTTTCTTGTATTACTTCTCTGTGATTGTGATGTTTGACTTGTTTGTATGTTGGCTTGAATCCCTTACTTGTGCTGTTAGTTCACGGATATATTGAGGTGAGATGCTGTGGTTGAGAAATGATGATGTGGCTGAGAGATGGTTAGTATGACTAATTTTGTGATTAAAATCTGTTTTGACTTTAGAAATTTAGAGAAAAGCACTTAATTTTCTAAAGTAAAACTAAAAGTATTTTTAAGGATTTAATAAAAATAGGTTTATTGAGTAAGGCTAATTATTTGCATTTTATTTCATTATTTTTACGGCATTTTCATTCTCTATTGAGAACGTGTGGTGTGTTCTTACCCCAAATTTTCCACCCTTTCAGTGACACAAGTTCGAAGACTCAGTCTGAAGCTGCGGGCGGTTATTGACTTTATTTATGAGTTAAGTTATTTTCATAGAGTTTCCTTGCTTGTCGCTTAAGAATTTTATTTTATACAGAGGGATAGGTGTTGTATTTGAGTTCTATTTTAATTTACTTGTATAAGATTTATTATTATTAGTAATTATATGATTATTATTACTTGGTGATGTTTGATATATGATTTTTAATGAGTTGAAAATAATTTTCTAACTTTTTATAAAAATTGAAACGCGATATCGAACTAAAGGCTCAATATTAAATAGATAACAAAGGAAACAGGTTGGTAACACCTTATTTTTGGTACGATCATGACGTGCTAAAAATTAGGGCGTTACATTATGGTATCAGAGCGGTTCATCCTGATTAGAGCCTTGAGAATGGACTGACTATGCTTCATTGCATACTCTGAGTGTCTGTCATGTAGTAGGTCTTGTTCGAATAACAAGAATTAGAGCTTTAAGCGCATTATTGCCTATTGATTAACGCTGTTAGCTTACCGTTGCATATCTGTTAATGTTAAGTCTGACCAACTTAATGTTGATGATTTATGTATATGGGAAACTTAACGGGTTATTATAGGCAAAATAGAAGTAATAGGTAACGTGAATCGTGGGTTTTGGAAACGTTAGGAGTTAATTTCTTGACGTTACTTGGTTATGTATCTGTTCTTTCATAGTTTGCCTTGAGATTCTAGTTCGAGATTTCTTTCATAAAGAGAGTTAACTGATTATTCTCCAACCCTGTTTCCTTATTCATATGCTTTCTCATTTGATCCTGATTGTATATATGTCTTCTTAAATTTCTTGGATATCCACCTTGTATTGTTTAAACTCCTCTTCTTGACTCGTATATTTTTTGATGTAATTTTGGACTTGTTTAATGCGTCAAAGTGAATCATTGAAATCTTTGTGAACCTTGTCCGAGTTGCTTATCCTTTATCTGAGGTCTTGTATCTTTTTGAGTGACTTGAGATTTGTTTTGATGTCACGTGCGACCGTTATACATAGCAAGTGGTGCGTTAGTTCTTTATGATGCGTCTGATAAACCCCTATTTTATGATTCATCTTATGCTTAAATTGAACGTTTTTATCAAATCTTCACCCACTTATTCATGTAAATTGCATGGTTTTACTATTCCTTCCTTGTTTTATGATATATGAGAAAACATATTTCCTATGCTTTAAAAATATCAAATTTAATTATCCTTTATTACCATTCGGTGCCGTGATTTATGTGTTGAGTGATTTCAGGTTTTATAGGACAGGAATGACTTAAAGGATGGAAAGGAAATATACAAAAATGGAATGAAAGCACAAAATAGAGTTTTTGAAGAAACTGGCAGCGACGTGAACGTGTGGACGATGCGAACGCGTGCTTTGCACAAATTGGCATTTGCGCGAACGCGTGGCTCATGCAAAACACAGATGACGCGAATGCGTGACTGACGCGACCGCGTGGAAGAGCAAAACTCCAGATGACGCGACCGCGTGACCCACGCGGACGCGTGACGTGCACGATCTGTAGAAATTGCAGAAGTCGGCCCCAGCAACTGCTGGACCCTTTTTGGTTCAGATGCAAGCCCAGAGAACACAGATTAAAGGCTATAAATTGGGGAATCCATCCATTCAACAATAGACGAGATACAATATACATTCATTCATAATATACACAATTTTAGGATTAGATGTAGTTTTTAGAGAGAAAGGCTCTCTCCTCTCTCTAGGATTAGGATTAGGATTAGGATTCCTCTTAAAGAATTTAGGAATATTTCTTCTTCTCAATTACAGGTTCATTGTTCCTTTTAATTATTTTCTCAACTTGGTTTATGAACTCTTTATATTTAGATTGATTTTCTCTTTAATACAATTTGAGGTATTTCATATTTATGATTTTAATTTAGCTTTTTACACTCTTAGCTTTGGTTGAGTAATTGGTAATGCTTGAGTTGTCAAAATAAAGCAGTGGTTGAAATTGGAAGTTGCTAATTAATTTGGATTCCACTAACTCTAGCCTTTCCAAGGGAAAGACTAGGATTTGAGGATTCATATTGATTTATCCACTTGACTTACCTTCATAGTTAGAGGTTGACTAAGTGGGAGCAATAAACAATTCTCATCACATCTGATAAGGATAACTAGGATAAGATTTCTAGTTCTCATACCTTGCCAAGAGATTTTATTATTATTATTTTATTTTTTTTGTCATTCAAACTACTTGCTCCTTATTTCAAAAACCCAAAAGTATTGTTTTCCATAACCAATAATAAAACATACCTCCCTGCAATTCCTTGAGAAGACGATCCGAGGTTTAAATACTTCGGTTATCAATTTCAAAGAGGTTTGAATACTTCGGTTTATAAATTTATTGGGTTTTGTTACTTGTGACAACCAAACTTTTGTACGAAAGGATTTTCTGTTGGTTTAGAAGCTATACTTACAACGCGAACTTATTTGTGAATATTCTTTACCGATAGAAAATCCGTTCATCAGCGTCTCTGAACACGAAAGGTAGAGCTTGTAAGCGTGCAACGTCACAGGATGTTTTGGGGTTTTGAGTCCCGTGAAGAAGTTTGCGGAAATTAGATTTTTTACCAGTAATGGGTTGCGAAGTATTTGATAAGGTTGAGAAATTCACAAATAATCTATTTGTTAAAGTATATTTTGGAGTGATGAATATACCTCAAGTTGAAGTTTGGGAATTGAAGCCCTAAAGTTGGTGTGAGATTACATTAGTGTGTGGATGTTAAGCACGTCATTTCAACCCATGTATATTTATAACATTTCGTTGTCTTGCCTTACCATCACATGATTAAACCATGTTATCTTTTGCATCAAACCTCCCTTCTTACTTTTGTTTTGCAATCACACTTCTACCCTTATATCTTTATGCCATATGACTATTAAAGTATTTGAAAGTTGTATATATGTATATATTCTGAGATATTTTTGTTTTTTCCTTAAATGTGTTTAAAAAGTGAAGTGGTATGAAATATCTTTTATTTTATATCAATTTTTGAGGACGAAAATTTTTGTAAGGTGAATGAGATATAACACCCCGAATTTTTAAAAAATTAAATAATGATTTATTATTTTATTTAAAAAAATTATTATTCTCCTAAAAATAATTAAATTAAATTTTATGATACTTGAGTTTAAAAATTATTAAAATTTTTAAATTATTTTTCTAAATATAATGAGATATTTCAAAAAAAATAAAGAAATTATTATTATTATTATTATTATTATTATTATTATTATTATTATTATTATTATTATTATTATTAAAGTAAAAAAAGAAAGAAAGAAAGAAAGGAAGTGGCCGAAGCCATTTGGGAACCAGGAAAAGAAACTTACTTATATGCATATGTATATATATACATATAACCAAAACCCCAAAAGAAAGAAAAGAAGCGTAGCTTATAAGTATATAAAATGTACCAGATAAAAAAAAAAGAAAATTTATGTCTAATAAATCTTTCATTGCGCTTTAATTAAGAAGTATCATGTGATATTTTTAATCTCCACACCACACTTACATATTAGACTATAGTTATCTCCTTGATACAAATTAACAAAAAAGTATTAGAATCTAAAATGTGATAGGATACCATCCGGTCTAGACAGAATATCGTACATTTTTTTCAAGCATGTCTATGACCAAGGTTTCTCCAATTTCTTAGGTCATAAAAGAATGACTTTTTGACTCTCATGTAACTTCATTTAAGTCCGAATATTGTGAAAAATCTACATCAAGTCTTCAACAACAACTAGCATCAGCTTGCATCACATAAAACCAATATCCTGACCACCAAATTATTTTTCACTTAACTTCTTTCAAAAACAGCAATTTACAAATAATGCAAAACGTATATTCCCACTCTTATTTAAAAAAAACGACCTTAATAAACTTCAAATGTCATATGAATGTTATAAACTTCATAGGAAAAATATAGGTCCTAAGATCCCTTGACACTTTTTAAGCACCCTATTGAGTTTTGAAAGATCAGAGTGTGAAAGGGTTCTATAACAATATTACTTATTTGTTTTGGAGGATATTGAGAAGGGAAAAAAGCTACATCGGTGTTTTCACATCACATGCAAACTGTACAAATTAAAGAGGGTTTTTGAGTGTCCTATGAATATCATTTAAGCCACAAGATAAGTTTTTCATTCAAAGACAAAATTTTAAGTAAAAATTATTGCAGGTTTTTGGGAATAGTTTAATAGTTTCTTAAGAAGAAAGACCTAAAAGGATGTAATACATAACTAGCTAGCTAATCATAGCTTCTCTTGTAGCATGGCCTTTTGAAACCACAATTTTTCCTTGCATCAGATTGTACATCATTGATCTTAAAAATCCCAAAGAAATTAATTACAGAAATCTCGCAACATTCTTGCTGATCATACACAGATGAATGTATACTCTAATTAGAATTATCTTTTAAAAGATAAATTATAATCTGCTAATTAATCATACTCAATTAGTTATCTAGCAATTAATCCCAATTAATAGAAGATATAAACAAATTCTTGTTCAAAATTCTGAACCAAGAATGAAAATAAGAAAGAAAGAACAATGCGGAAGAACGAACCAGTGAAAGGGGAGAGGCCTCGATAGCAGGGATGGCAGCTGCATGACTCGACAACCCACACGGAAGCGCAGGGCAGAGCAGAGGTAAGAGATTTCGCACACTGTAGATGAGGGAGTATGGGTTTCAGGAATTGTGGATGAGAGGCAAAAACTCAAAAAATTGGGGGGTTTCTGCAAAATTGGGGGAATCGATTAATGATTGTAAGATGACAAGGGGAAATGAAAAAATTAAATTATGATAAGATCCTCACCTAGATGGGTTCTTCCGCTGATGTTTCGGCCTCTGTTCCCACTCTTGTTTAGCGTGCTACCAAGCTCAACTCGTGGGTTTCTGCAAAATTGGGGGGAATCAATTACTGGTTGTAAGATAAAAAGGGGAATTGAAACAATGAATTATGATAAAATCCTCACTTAGCGGCACTTCTTGAAGTAGTCGCTGGGGATGTTGCGACACAGGGAGGGTGGGTGTGTTTCTTGCCTCTCGTCCCGCTCTTGTTCGTGCCAAGAAGATAGGATAAAACAAGGAAGCTTGAAGATATATATGCCCAATTTCACAGTGGTTTTCACTGCCCAGTCGCTATCCAGGGCCGTTTTGCTGCTTCTACCAGACTGCCGCTCACCTCTACTGCGATCCTTCGATTCTGTGGTGATTATGGCCATAGCTGCTACTTACCCGCCGCTACTCTCCGCCTCTGCCGTAGTTAGGGGTGGGCAAAAAAATCCAAATTTTGGATTTTAAACCAAATCCAAACCAAACTATTTTAAAAAACCAATTTTAAACCAAAAAAAATCCAAACCAAATTATATTTATTTTATAATTTGGTTTTTGATCCAATCCATTTAAACGGTTTTAAATCTGGATCCAGATCCAGATCCAAATTAAGATCCAAATCTTAAAAAAACCCTAATTTTGAGTCTTCTCCTCTTCCACAAATCTTCTTCGACAAATCCTCTCTTCGCCACCGTCAACATTTCTTCTTCTCTACCTCTCGTCGGTGGTTCGTCGGCCTCTACCTCTTCGAGTATTCAGTCTTCACTTTGATTCGAGACTCTCTCTCTCTGCCTTGACCTCCCATTCGCAACTCTATCTTCTCTCTTGTTCGGCTTTCTTCTTCTTTCGTTGGTGGCTCGCCAGAACTCATGCTCATCAATTGAGGTAAGCCTCCTCCTTGCCCTTGGTTTTGAGTTCTGAGTTTTATCTAGATTTTTTCTATTTTGTTGATTTGTTCTGTTTTGTTCCTTCATGAGTATACTGACTTCTTCACTTCAATGGATTGAATTTACATATTTTAAAATTTTTCAGTATTGAACATTTGAACTCTCCATTTCAATGGATCCTGCTGTAAGTTTCTTCTTCACTGTGGTTCACTTTTTGTTGAAAAATATCTAATTAAACTAAGTAGTAGTTGAATCCTTGATGAACTGATTGCCATGCTCATTTATTATTTTTTTGCTTCATGCATGTACCATAATATATATAATATATATGTAGCGCTAGTTGTTTATATACGGCGTATGAATTTTCAAATTGAACCCCCCTAAAACTTGATTTCATAAAAACTCATATAATTAATTAGTTTCTTATTACAATGTGGTATGTCTTTGAAAAACTAAGTTATTGTAATAATTTGTTAATACAAAATTATAAGTATAGGAACCAGTGTTTGCTTGGCATCTTCTCTTCACAGATCTACACAGATTTCATTATGCTAAATTTTTTAATTATTTCTAGTAATTTTGTAAAATATTGTAAGTATTTTTAATTTAGGGAGATTAGAGCTTATACCTAGAATGATGGTTGTATTTGATGTGATGATATAGTGAGTGAAATTTACATGAACCCATGTGGGAGAGAGGAAAAAGAAAAAGAAATGCAGAGGACCACAGAAGTCATATAATTGATTTTGACTTTTCTAGTTTCAATGTATAATAATATTAAGAACATGTTATGATATGTATTTGCAAGTGAATTTGATTCCCCTAAGATTATGAATTATATATAGAGTGATGTGCATATTTGTGTCCATGCTGATGCTGATGCCCATGACAAGTTGTTGAGCTACGCTGCTCTCTCTTTCAACCCCACAAGCTTAAAAAATCATTACAAATATTAATAATTTAGTATGTCATTGTATTGCATACATCCCCTTCACAAAATAAAATCATATTAATAATAAACAAATAAATAAGACACAGTATATACCAAACAAATTAAAAGAGACTTTCAATTAGATTCTATTTCATTTTTTTGGCTTACTAATCATATTTTGTCACTTTGAAGATTTTGAAAATACCTGAAAATTTTCACATATTTTATTTGTTGATGACTTGGCTTTAAAAATTAGCATAAAATCAAAACATAATAGACTCATCAGACAATATGAACCTATTTTTATGTTTCCAGAAAACATTAGTTCTGATATCACTGTCCTAAGTGAAATTTCAAGTTTCTGGTCCTACAGCGTGGGCTATAATAAATATTTTTTTTATTTTATTTTGAGGTGCTTAAAAATTGGAGTAACTTTACAACATTTGACCTTAGAAATTATATTGTAAGATATGAATATGATGAGCTTTTACTTTTACACCTTTATGTTATGCTGAAAATCTGAATTAGAGAATAAAGGATTCACTTATATAAGTTTGTCTCAAACATATTATGATCCACATGCTGTGCCTGCCGCTGCATTTAGTGACATTTCCATTTAGTGCATGATATGATACACCTCACTCAGTGAATTTGTAACTGATTTTCTATTTGGATGATTATATTTGGTACCTCTAAAGTACTTTTAATACCTAAATTGCACATGTGGCTCCCATATGTATATATAAATATAAACATATCATTGTGTATAAATAAAATTCAGATTAAGTTTGATCCCCACATTTAAGAGTTGGAAACAAATTTTTTGATCCCCACACTAGATGAATTGCCATAGAAGAAATTGCAAACCCAATGTATGTCCAAACACATATACATGTACCACGGAGACTGATTGAAGACTGATTAAACACATATATATTTTTCTTTTTATTTTATTAAGTTTGATTAATTTTGGTTAATTAGTTGATTAATTTCCAGGTTCTTTATGATTTAAGACCAAGAGAATTATACTAAGAGAAATCAGCTACTAAAAATAAGGGTTAGGGTAGTTAGAAGCTCAATCATATGATATATAAACTGAAATTATGAAGCTGTATTGGTTGAGTTTGTGTTGTTAGATTTGTGCTTGATTATGTTGTGGCGAATGTTTAATTGATCTTCTGAATATGTGATTTTATATTGTGATGATTGAATGCTAATCAAACACTTAGGGCTGAGATTAAATGATGAAAAGTGATAAGAGAACCAAGGATATGAAAGATTAAGCTTAAGGATAGTTGAGAATTAATAAAATACACCAAAATTGTTTCTGCAGAATTAAGCTTAAATGAAGAGAACATGGGCCTCTGAATGAAATGAAACTAATTTTTCTTGAAACTCTAAGAAGTCTAGTTGGTTGCATAAAAATTTTAGAATAGTTAGAGCTATGGACTGAGAGATACGAATTTTTGAAAAATGGTGCCTTGTGCAAAAAAGAAATTGAATTCTGATTCTGCAGCAGTAGATTCTTAAGTACATAACTCTCAATTCTGGATGTATTTTTGAACACAACAAAAAAAAAAAAAAAACAAAAACTAAAGGCTTTATGTATGAAACTTAGAAGTAGGAGTGTTTGCTGTCATGTCAAACCAGAATTCTGTAGATGATGAGCGGATATCTTATACGTTTTTTGGGGGTAATTTCATGTAGATTTTAGTATGTTTTAATTAGTTTTTACTGGAATATAATTAGTTTTTAGGCAAAAATCATATTTCTGGACTTTTGCTATGAGTTTGTGTATTTTTCTGTGATTTCAGGTATTTTCTGGTTGAAATTGAGGGAGCTGAGCAAAAATCTGAGTTAGGCTAAAAAAGGACTGCTGATGCTGTTGGATTATGACCTCCCTACACTCGAAATAGATTTTCTGGAGCTACAGAAGTCCAATTGGCGCGCTCTCAATGGCGTTAGAAAGTAGACATCCAGGGCTTTCCAAAAATATATAATAGTCCATACTTTGCGCGAAGATAGACGACGTAAACTGGTGTTCAATGCCAGTATCATGCTGCTGTCTGGCGTCCAGCGCTAGAAACAGGTTACAAGCTGGAGTTCAACGCCAGAAACAGGTTACAACCTGGCGTTGAACGCCCAAAACAGCCCCAGGCACGTAAGAAGCTTAAGTCTCAGCCCCAGCACACACCAAGTGGGCCCCAGAAGTGGATTTCTGCATTATTTATCATAGTTTACTCATTTTCTGTAAACCTAGGTTACTAGTTTACTATTTAAACAACTTTTAGAGATTTACTTTGCATCTCATGACATTTTCAGATCTGAATATTATACACTTTGACGGCATGAGTCTCTAAACTCCATTGTTGGGGGTGAGGAGCTCTGCAGCGTCTCGATGAATTAATGCAATTGTTTCTATTCCTCCATTCAAACGTGTGTGTTCCTATCTAAGATGTTCATTCGCGCTTAATTATGAAGAATGTGATGATCTGTGACACTCATCACCTTTCTCAACCCATGAACGTGTGCCTGACAAACACCTCCGTTCTACATCAGATTGAATGAGCTTCTCTTAGATTCCTTAATCAGAATCTTCGTGGTATAAGCTAGAATTGATGGCGGCCACTCTTGAGGATCCGGAAAGTCTAAACCTTGTCTGTGGTATTCCGAGTAGGATTCAAGGATTGATTGGCTATGACGAGCTTCAAACTCACTATTGCTGGGCGTGATGACAAACGCAAAAGGATCAATAGATCCTATTCCAACATGATCGAGAACCAACAGCTGATTAGCCGTGCTGTGATAGAGCATCTGGACCGTTTTCACTGAGAGGATGGGAGGTAGCCACTGACAATGGTGACACCCTACATACAGCTTGCCATGAAGAGAACTTTGCACTTTTCCATGCATGGAATATTACATTACAGAAATTCAGAGGACAAAGCATCTCCAAAACTCCAACATATTCTCCATTAATAAAGTAACAGTTACTTATTCCAAACACTTTTACTTCTTACAATTAAATCCAAATAACCTTATTGGCATCCTGACTAAGATTAATAAAATAAACATAGCTTGCTTCAAACCAATAATCTCCGTGGGATCGACCCTTACTCACATAAGGTATTACTTGGACGACCCATTGCACTTGCTGGTTAGTTGTGCGGATTGCAAAAGTGTGATTGCAATTTCGTGCACCAAGTTTTTGGCGCCGTTGCCGGGGATTATTCGAGTTTGAACAACTAAAGGTTTATTTTGTTGCTTAGATTAGGAAGAATTTATCCTTTTTTCACTAGAATTGCATCTTTTATTATCCCTTTTTAAAAATTTTTTCAAAAATATTATTTTTCTTTATCAATTTTTAATTTTTTTCGTGAGTTTAGTGTCTTATTCTAAGTTTGGTGTCAATTGTATATTTTGTATTTTTCTTTAAAATTTTCGTATTAGTGTTCTTTGTTCTTCCTTGATCTTCAAGTTGTTCTTGTTTATTTTTCTTGTTTGATCTTTAATTTTTCTTGTCCTGTGTCTTTTCTTGTTTCACTTGTGTTCTTTTTAAAGCATTAATCTTCCAAAAGGAATATACCTATTTAGAACAAGTGTTACATTTACTCCCAATTGGCTAGAGCGTTGGTCTATGTTCTTGGCAATTGGGCATCTTCTTTTTAAAATCTTTTTTTTCAAAAATATTTTTTCTTGATTTAATCTTGTGCCAAACTTTAAGTTTGGTGTTTTCTTGTTGATCTTTCTTTAAGTTTCGAAAATTTATCTTGGTTTTTTAAAAATTTTAAGTTTGGTGTTCTTTCTTTTGTTCTTGGTGTTCTTGTGAATCTTCAAGGTGTTCTTGAGTCTTTCTTGTGTTTTGATCTCAAAATTTTTAAGTTTGGTGTTTCTTGGTGTTTTTCCTCCAAAATTTTCGAAAATAAGGAGCATTAGATCTAAAAATTTTAAGTCTTGTGTCTTTTGTGTGTTTTTCTCTTTCATCATAAAATTCAAAATTCAAAAAAAATATCTTTTCTAACTAATTTTAAACTACATTTTCGAAATTTTTATATAAAAATTCAGATTTCATTTTCAAAATTTTTCAATTCTTATCCTTTTTTAAGTTTTAAAATATATATATATATATATATATATATATATATATATATATCTTTTTCAAAAATATCCTAACCACTTTCTCTCTCCTCAAATTTTCGAAAATCTTCATAAAAGTTTTCAAATTTTTAATTTTAAATTTTCTTTCTTTATTTATTTTAATTTTATTTCGATTTTTATTTTATTTTATTTTATTATTTCGAAAATCAATTTTCTTTATATAATAAATTAAATAAAATAGACAATATCAACATCTATACCATCTCCCGTGCTCCATCATGGAACTAAGTGGAAATGAATAGTCCAGGAGGACTCTGGGGTCATATGCTAACCCCACTACTGCTTCATATGGGAGTAGTATCTGTATACCTTCCATTGGAGTTAGTAGCTTTGAGTTGAATCCTCAGCTCATTATCATGGTGCAGCAAAGCTGCCAGTATTCCGGTCTTCCACATGAAGAACCTACAGAGTTTCTGGCACAATTTTTACAAATTGCTGACACAGTACATGATAAGGAAGTAGATCAGGATGTCTACAGATTATTACTGTTTCCATTTGCTGTAAAAGATCAAGCTAAGAGGTGGTTAAATAACCAACCTAAGAACAGCATAAAGACATGGAAACAGCTGTCAGAAAAATTCCTGAATCACTATTTTCCTCCAAAATGAATGACACAGCTAAGTCTAAGCATCCAAGGCTTCAAATAAGGAGATAATGAATCCATTTATGATGCCTGGGAGAGATACAGAGAGATGCTAAGAAAATGCCCCTCTGAGATGTTTTCAGAGTGGGTGCAATTAGACATCTTCTACTATGGGCTTACAGAAAAAGCTCAGATTTCTCTAGATCACTCAGCTGGTGGATCTATACATATGAGAAAAACAATTGAAGAAGCTCAAGAGCTTATTGATACAGTTGCCAGAAATCAGCATCTGTACCTAAGCAGTGAATCTTCCATGAAAGAAGAAGCTAAAACAGTAGCTGCTGAATTCAGCCCTGTAGACCAGGCTAATGAATTCAATCAGCAATTAGACTTTCTAACTCAGCAGCTAGCCGAATTCAAGGAAATACTACAGGAAACAAGAATGGCTAACAGGAATATGGAAGTACAGTTAAAGCAAACAGAAAAGCAACTGTCAAAACAAATAACAGAAGAATGCCAAGCAGTTCAATTAAGAAGTGGGAAAACATTAAATACCTCACTTCAAAGCAGCAGGAAGCCAAGAAATGAACAAATGGCTACTCAAAATCCCTCTGAGGACAATCAGAGTCCAGAGAGGAATAATGCTGGCGCTGAACGCCCAGACCATGCTCATTCCTGGCGTTCAACGCCAGAAACAAGCATGAATCCGGCGTTGAACGCCCAAAGGGAGCACAGTTCTGGCGTTCAGACGCCAGTAACAGATAAGGAGTTGGCGTCTAACGCCACTCCAGCTTCCACCCCTGGCATTCAAACGCCAGTGGGGGATCAGTCACATACAAGTGCTGATAACAACCCTTCTAAAAAGGCTTCCCAACTCACTTCTACAGGTAATAAACCTGCAGCAACTAAGGTTGAGGAATACAAAGCCAAAATGCCTTATCCTCAAAAACTCCGCCAAGCGGAACAGGATAAGCAATTTGCTCGCTTTGCAGACTATCTCAGGACTCTTGAAATAAAGATTCCGTTTGCAGAAGCACTTGAGCAAATACCCTCTTATGCTAAGTTCATGAAAGAGATCTTAAGTCATAAGAAGGATTGGAGGGAAACTGAAAAAGTTTACCTCACTGAAGAATGTAGTGCAGTCATTCTGAAAAGCTTACCTGAGAAGCTTAAAGATCCCAGGAGCTTTATGATACCATGCACATTAGAGGGTAACTGTACCAAGCAAGCTCTATGTGATCTTCGGGCAAGTATCAATTTAATACCTGCATCTATTATCACAAAGCTTGGTTTGACTGAAGAAGTCAAACCAACCCGAATATGTCTTCAACTTGCTGATGGCTCCATTAAATACCCATCAGGCGTGATTGAAGACATGATTGTCAAGGTTGGGCCATTTACCTTTCCCACTGACTTTGTGGTGCTGGAAATGGAGGAGCACAAGAGTGCAACTCTCATTCTAGGAAGACCTTTCCTAGCAACTGGCCGAACCCTCATTGACGTCCAAAAAGGGGAAGTAACCCTGAGAGTCAATGAGGAGGAGTTCAAGTTGAATGTTGTCAAAGCCATGCAACATCTAGACACCCCAAATGACTGCATGAGTGTTGATATTATTGACTCTCTGGTAAGAGAGGTCAATATGACTGAGAGTCTCGAATCGGAGCTAGAGGACATCTTTAAAGATGTTCAGCCTGATATGGAGGAATCAGAGAGAAAAATAGAACCTCTGAAAATCCCTCAGGAAGAGGAGAAACCTCCTAAACCCGAGCTCAAACCATTACCACCATCCCTGAAATATGCATTTCTGGGAGAAGGTGATACCTTTCCTGTAATCATAAGCTCTACCTTAGAGCCACAGGAAGAGGAAGCACTAATTCAAGTGCTAAGGACACACAAGACAGCTCTTGGGTGGTCCATCAGTGATCTTAAGGGCATTAGTCCAGCCAGATGCATGCACAAGATCCTATTGGAGGGTGACGCCAAGCCAGTGGTTCAACCACAAAGGCGGCTGAATCCAGCCATGAAGGAAGTGGTGCAGAAGGAGGTCACTAAATTACTAGAGGCTGGGATTATTTATCCTATTTCTGACAGCCCCTGGGTAAGCCCTGTCCAAGTTGTCCCTAAGAAAGGTGGCATGACAGTGGTTCACAATGAAAAAAATAAACTGGTTCCTACAAGAACAGTTACAGGGTGGCGTATGTGTATTGATTATAGAAGGCTCAATACAGCCACCAGAAAGGATCATTTTCCTTTACCATTCATAGACCAGATGCTAGAAAGACTAGCAGGTCATGAATACTACTGCTTCCTGGATGGATATTCAGGTTATAATCAAATTGCAGTAGATCCCCAGGATCAAGAGAAAACGGCATTCACATGTCCATATGGAGTATTTGCATACAGAAGGATGCCATTTGGCCTGTGCAATGCACCTGCAACCTTTCAGAGGTGCATGCTCTCAATTTTCTCTGATATGGTGGAAAAATTTCTGGAAGTCTTCATAGATGACTTTTCATTATTTGGAGACTCATTCACCTCCTGTCTTGACCATCTAGCATTTGTTCTAAAAAGATGCCAAGAGACTAACCTGGTTTTAAACTGGGAGAAATGTCACTTTATGGTGACTGAAGGAATTGTCCTTGGGCACAAAATTTCGAACAAGGGAATAGAGGTGGATCAAGCTAAGGTAGAGGTAATTGAAAAATTACCACCACCTGCCAATGTTAAGGCAATCAGAAGCTTTCTGGGGCATGCAGGATTCTATAGGAGGTTTATAAAGGATTTTTCAAAAATCGCCAAACCTCTGAGCAACCTGCTAGCTGCTGACACGCCATTTGTCTTTGATAAGGAGTGTCTGCAGGCATTTGAGACTCTAAAAGCTAAATTGGTCACAGCACCAATCATTTCTGCACCAAACTGGACATTGCCATTTGAACTAATGTGTGATGCCAGTGACCATGCCATTGGTGCAGTGTTGGGACAAAGGCATGACAAGCTTCTGCACGTCATTTACTATGCCAGCCGTGTTCTAAATGACGCACAGAAGAACTACACAACCACAGAAAAAGAGCTACTTGCAGTGGTTTACGCCATTGACAAATTCAGATCCTATTTAGTAGGATCAAAAGTGATTGTGTACACTGATCATGCTGCTCTTAAATATCTACTCGTAAAGCAGGATTTAAAACCCAGACTTATAAGATGGGTGCTGCTTCTGCAACAGTTTGATATAAAAATAAGAGACAGAAAAGGGACAGAGAATCAGGTAGCAGATCACCTGTCCCGAATAGAACCAGTAGAAGGGGTGTCCCTCTCTCTTACTGAGATCTCTGAAAACTTTTCGGATGAGCAACTCTTTGCCATCCAGGAAGTGTCGTGGTTTGCAGACATTGCAAACTACAAGGCAGTGAGATTCATACCCAAAGAATACAGTAGGCAACAATCAAAGAAGTTGATCACGGATGTAAAGTACTATCTTTGGGATGAGCCGTATCTCTTTAAGAGATGTGCAGACGGAGTAATCCGTAGATGTGTGCCTAAAGAAGAAGCGCAGAAGATCCTATGGCACTGCCATGGATCACAGTATGGAGGACATTTTGGAAGTGAGCGAACAGCCACAAGAGTCCTCCAATGTGGCTTCTACTGGCCTACTCTCTATAAAGACTCCCGAGTGTTTGTACTTAATTGTGACAGTTGCCAAAGATCTGGTAATCTGCCTCACAGTTATGCTATGCCTCAACAAGGGATCTTAGAGATTGAGTTGTTTGATGTATGGGGTATTGACTTTATGGGACCTTTCCCACCATCATACTCAAACACTTATATTCTGGTGGCAGTGGATTATGTATCCAAATGGGTGGAAGCTATTGCAACACCCACTAATGACACTAAGACAGTGTTAAAATTCCTCTAGAAACACATCTTCAGCAGATTTGGCACCCCTAGAGTACTAATCAGTGATGGGGGCACTCATTTCTGTAATAAACAACTCTATTCTGCTTTGGTTCGTTATGGAGTTAGCCACAGGGTGGCCACTCCATATCATCCACAAACTAATGGGCAAGCTGAAGTCTCAAATAGAGAACTCAAAAGAATCCTGGAACGGACTATAATTAACCGTAGAAGAGATTGGGCAAGAAGCTTGGATGATGCTCTGTGGGCATACAGAACAGCATTCAAGACCCCTATAGGGACCTCTCCATACCAGCTTGTGTATGGAAAGGCATGTCACTTGCCAGTGGAACTGAAACATAAGGCCTACTGGGCAACCAGATTCCTGAACCTTGATGCCAAGCTAGCTGGAGAAAAATGATTGCTCCAGTTAAATGAGCTAGAGGAATTTAGACTCAATGCTTTCGAGAATGCAAAAATTTACAAAGAGAAAGCAAAAAGATGGCATGATAAGAAGCTGTCATCCAGAGTCTTTGAGCCGGGGCAGAAAGTTCTGCTATTTAATTCTAGGCTCAAATTATTTCCAGGGAAATTAAAATCCCGGTGGAGAGGTCCATATGTGATTACAAGTGTATCACCATATGGATACGTAGAGCTTCAGGATAATGACTCTAACAAAAAGTTCATTGTTAATGGACAGAGAGTTAAACATTATCTTGAAAGCAATTTTGAGCAAGAATGCTCAAAACTGAGACTTAATTAAAGCTCAGTAATAGTCCAGCTAACGACATTAAAGAAGCGCTTGCTGGGAGGCAACCCAGCCATTCACAAAATTTAATTTTATTTGTTTTTGCTAATTAATTTTTACAGGTATATGTCAAAGTATCTTCAAAAGGTAAAATAGCAATTGATTGAATTCACAGAGTTACAGGGGAATTTGGAAGCTCACTGGCGTGAAAAAGCCAGTAAGAAACGTTTTGGGCGTTGAACGCCCAAAAGAAGCATCCACTGGGCGTTCAACGCCAGTAAGGATAGCCATCTGGGCGTTGAACGCCAGAAAGGAGCATCTTCTGGGCGTTGAACGCCAGAAAGAAGCTCCTTCTGGGCGTTTAACGCCAGAATTACAGCATCCTGGGCGTTTAGAAAAATGCCCAGTGATAAAGGACTTCCTGGCGTTCAACGCCAGAAAGAAGCAACAGCTGGGCGTTGAACGCCCAGGAGAAGCAACAATTGGGCGTTAAACGCCCAAAACATGCAGCAGTTGGGCGTTTAACGCCAGAATGGTGGGGAGGAGGTAAAATTCGTTTTTCTTTACAAATTTTCTAATTTTTATGTTTCAATTCATGATTTCTTGCATAAACATGTTTCAAAATATCATCCTTCAAATTCCAAAATTTTTAATCCTAATTTCTAAAAACCCTAATTTCTAAAATCCCTTTTTCAAAAATATCAAATGTATCTTAATTCATAAACACAAATCTTTTTCCAATCCAAATCTTTTTCAAATCTTTTTCAACTCATCATATCTTTTAGATTTCAAAATTGCCTCTTCCTCTATTCCTCTCCTATCCTTTCTTTTACTTGAGGACAAGCAAACCTCTAAGTTTGGTGTGATTTGCCATGATCACTGAGCTAAAACTCATCAAGATCATGGCACCTAAGGGAACAGGAAGAGCAAGGATGTGACTTAAAGGAACTGAAGCGTCAGAAATTATCTCTTGAAGGATCAAGCATCCCACAGACTAGAGGAACCCCCACTTCCCAAAATAAAGGTTGTTGAGTCCTAATCTTTGCCTTAACTCCGTGATAACTGTTCTTATTATGAATTTACCTTAGAAGTTATATATTAGTAGTAGTAATCAGTATCTCTATTTTGATTTTATCTCCAATTAAGCTATAATTTATTTTTCTCATTATCATCAAACATGAATAAAATAGTAGATTTTTAGAATAAAGAGGCAATATTTTTTTTCGAGTTCTTAATAAGGAAAATTCTAATTATTTATATGTGGTGGCAATACTTTTTGTCTTCTGAATGAATGCATGAACAGTGTATATTTTTTATATTGAATTTTATGAATGTTAAAATTATTGGCTCCTGAAAGAATGATGAACAAGAGAAATGCTATTGATGATCTGAAAAATCTTGAAAGTGATTATTGAAGTAAGAAAAAGCAGTGAAAAAACAAGCTTGCGAAAAAAAAAGAAAGAAGAAAAGTGAAAAAAAATAGAAAGAAAAAGAAAAAGCAAGCAGAAAAAGCCAATAGCCCTTAAAACCAAAAGGCAAGGGTAACAAAAAAAAAAAGATCCAAGGCTTTGAGCATCAATGGATAGGAGGGCCCAAGGAAATAAAATCCAGGCCTAAGCGGCTAAATCAAGCTGTCCCTAACCATGTGCTTGTGTCATGAAGGTCCAAGTGAAAAGCTTGAGACTGAGTGGTTAAAGTCGTGATCCAAAACAAAAAGAGTGTGCTTAAGAGCTCTGGACACCTCTAATTGGGGACTCTAGCAAAGCTAAGTCACAATCTGAAAAGGTTCACCCAGTTATGTGTCTGTGGCATTTATGTATCCGGTGGTAATACTAGAAAACAAAGTGCTTAGGGCCACGGCCAAGACTTATAAAAGTAGATGTGTTCAAGAATCAACATACTTAACTAGGAAAATCAATAATACTATCTGAATTCTGAGTTCCTATGGATGCCAATCATTCTGAATTTCAAAGGATAAAGTGAGATGCCAAAACTGTTTGGAAGCAAAAAGCTAATAGCCCCGCTCATCTAATTAGAATCTGAGCTTCACTTAAAACTCTGAGATATTATTACTTCTTGATTTCTTTTTATCCTCTTTTATTTATCTAGTTTCTTGAGAACAAGCAACAGTTTAAGTTTGGTGTTGTGATGAGCGGATATCTTATACGCTTTTTGGAGGTAATTTCATGTAGATTTTAGTATGTTTTAATTAGTTTTTAGTAGAATATAATTAGTTTTTAGGCAAAAATCATATTTCTGGACTTTACTATGAGTTTGTGTGTTTTTCTGTGATTTCAGGTATTTTCTGGCTGAAATTGAGGGAGCTGAGCAAAAATTTGAGTTAGGCTGAAAAAGGGCTGCTGATGTTGTTGAATTATGACCTCCCTGCACTCGAAATGGATTTTCTGGAGCTACAGAAGTCCAATTAGCGCGCTCTCAACGGCGTTAAAAAGTAGACATCCAGGGCTTTCCAGCAATATATAATAGTCCATACTTTGCGCGAAGATAGACGACGTAAACTGGCGTTCAATGCCAGTATCATGCTGCTGTCTGGCGTCCAGCGCCAGAAACAGGTTACAAGCTGGAGTTCAACGCCAGAAATAGGTTACAACCTGGCGTTGAATGCCCAAAACAGCCCCAAACACGTGAGAAGCTTAAGTCTCAGCCCCAGCACACACCAAGTGGGCCCCAGAAGTGGATTTCTGCACTATCTATCATAGTTTACTCATTTTCTGTAAACCTAGGTTACTAGTTTACTATTTAAACAACTTTTAGAGATTTACTTTGCATCTCATGACATTTTCAGATCTGAATATTATACACTTTGACGGCATGAGTCTCTGAACTCCATTGTTGGGGGTGAGGAGTGATGAGCGGATAATTTGTATGCTTTTTGGCATTGTTTTTAGTATGTTTTTAGTATCTTTTAGTTAGTTTTTAGTATATTTTTATTAGTTTTTAATTAAAATTCACTTTTCTGGACTTTACTGTGAGTTTGTGTGTTTTTCTGTGATTTCAGGTATTTTCTGACTGAAATTGAGGGTCCTGAGCAAAAATCTGATCCAGAGACTGAAAAGGACTGCAGATGCTGTTGGATTCTGACCTCCCTGCACTCGAAGTGGATTTTCTGGAGCTACAGAAGCCCAATTGGCGCGCTCTCAACGGCGTTGGAAAGTAGACATCCTGGGCTTTCCAGCAATATATAATAGTCCATACTTTGTCCAAGATTTGATGGCCCAAACCCGCGTAGCAATCCGGCCTCAGAAATTCCAGCGTTAAACGCCGGAACTGGATTAAAAGTTGGAGTTAAACGCCCAAACTGGCATGAGAACTGGCGTTTAACTCCAGAAAACGTCTCTACACATAAAAGCTTCAATGCTCAACCCAGTGCACTTGCTGGTTAGTTGTGCGGGATTGCAAAAGTGTTATTGCAATTTCGTGCACCAAGTTTTTGGCGCCGTTGCCGGGGATTGTTCGAGTTTGGACAACTGACGGTTTATTTTGTTGCTTAGATTAGGATTTTTTTTATTTTTGTTGGTTTAGAGTCTTTTTAGTTGAGTCTAGTTTCATATTCTAAGTTTGGTGTCAATTGCATGCGTTTGTTTTTCTTTTAAAATTTTCGTTCTTGCATGTTCTTAGCCCTTTTTGATTCATAAAAGTTCTAAGTTTGGTGTCCTCTTTGTGTTTTTCCTTTAAAATTTTCGAAAAAAATTAGTGTTTGATTTTCTAAAATTTTAAGTTTGGTGTCTTTTTGTGTTTTTCTCTTTCCTCTTTTTAAGAATCAAATCTTTTTCAAAAAAATTTTTCAATCATATCTTCTTAATTGCTGTTTTCAAAATCTTTTTCTTTACTAATTGATTCAGTTCCCAATTTGCTTTGATCTTATTCTATTCTTAATTTTCGAATTTTATTTTATTTTCCTTTTGTTTTATTTTATTTTATTTTAATTTTTCGGTTATTTCAAAAAAAAAAATAATAATAATAAAAAAATAAACAAAATTCATCTCTTTGCAATTATTCTCATTTCCCTTTTGTCTATTATGGACTTAAGTGGAATTAATCAGTCCAGAAGGACTCTGGGGTCCTATGCCAACCCCAGTACAGCTGCATATGGGAGTAGCATCTGTGTACCTCCCATCAAAGCAAGCAGCTTTGAGCTAAACCCTCAACTCATTATCATAGTGCAGCAAAATTGCCAGTATTCCGGTCTTCCAGAGGAAGAACCTACTGAGTTTCTGGCACAGTTCTTACAAATTGCTGACACAATACATGATAAAGAGGTAGATCAGGATGTCTACAGACTGTTACTGTTTCCATTTGCTGTAAAAGATCAAGCAAAAAGGTGGTTAAATAACCAACCTACAGCAAGCATAAAGACATGGAAACAGTTATCAGAAAAATTCCTGAATCATTTTTACCCTCCAAAAAGGATGACACAGCTAAGGCTGGACATCCAAGGCTTTAAACAAGAGGATAATGAATCCCTTTATGATGCCTGGGAGAGGTATAGAGGTATGCTAAGAAAATGTCCCTCTGAAATGTTTTCAGAGTGGGTACAGTTAGACATTTTCTACTATGGGCTCACAGAAAAAGCTCAGATGTCTTTAGACCACTCAGCTGGTGGATCTATACACATGAGGAAGACAATTGAAGAAGCTCAAGAGCTTATAGACATTGTTGCTAGAAACCAATACTTATATTCTAGCAAGGAATTCGTTCCACAAGAAGAGGTCATGGCAGTAGTCACTGATCCTGATCCTCAAGAACAGATGAATGAGCTTAATCAACAACTACTCCTGATGACTGAACAGTTAGCAGAATTTAAAGAAATGCTCCATGATACTAAGGTTGCTAACAAGAGCATAGAACTGCAGTTGAATCAAGCAAAACAGCAAATATCTAAACAAATAACAGAAGAATGTCAAGCAGTTCAACTGAGGAGTGGGAAAACACTGAATGCCACTGCTCAAAAGAGCAAGAAGTCAATTAAGGAACAGTTGACAGAGGATGACCAAGCCACTGTTCAAAATCCCTCTGAGGACAGTAAGAGCCCAGAGAGGAATATTATTGGCGTTCAAACGCCAGAAAGGGGAGGAAAATTGGCGTTAAACGCCCATTCCTTGCCCAATATTGGCGTTCAAACGCCAGAACAGGGAGGAAAGCTGGCGTTAAACGCCCATTCCCTGCCCAGTTCTGGCGTTCAAACGCCAGAAAAGGGGAGAAGTTGGCGTTTAACGCCCAAACTTCATCCACTCCTGGCGTTCAAACGCCCCAGGAGAATCAGACACCTGAGAGTGCTGACAGTAATCCCTCTAACAAGGCTCCTTCAACCACTTCTGTAAGGAATAAACCTGCAGCATCTAAGGTTGAAGAATATCAAGCCAAGATGCCTTATCCTCAGAAACTCCGCAAAGCGGAACAGGATAAGCAATTTGCCCGCTTTGCAGACTATTTAAGGACTCTTGAAATAAAGATTCCTTTTGCAGAGGCACTTGAGCAAATACCCTCTTATGCTAAGTTCATGAAAGAGATCTTAAGTCATAAGAAGGATTGGAGAGAAACTGAAAAAGTATTTCTCACTGAAGAATGCAGTGCAGTCATTCTAAAAAGCTTACCAGAAAAGCTTCAAGATCCTGGAAGCTTTCTGATACCATGCACATTGGAAGGCACTTACACCAAGGTAGCCTTATGTGATCTTGGAGCAAGTATTAACTTAATACCTGCATCCACTATCAGAAAGCTTGGGTTGATTGGAGAAGTCAAACCAACCAGGATATGCCTCCAACTTGCTGATGGCTCCATTAAACACCCATCAGGCATAATAGAGGACATGATTGTCAAGGTTGGGCCATTTGCCTTTCCAACTGACTTTGTGGTGCTGGAAATGGAGGAGCACAAAAGTGCAACTCTCATTCTAGGAAGACCTTTCCTAGCAACTGGACGAACTCTCATTGATGTACAAAAGGGGGAAGTAACCTTGAGAGTCAATGAGGATGAGTTCAAGTTGAATGCTGTAAAAGCTATGCAGCATCCAGACACACCAGAGGACTGCATGGGCGCTGACATTATTGACTCTCTGGTAGAAGAGATCAATATGGCTGAAAGCCTAGAATCAGAGCTTGAGGACGTCTTCAAAGATGCTCCAACTGATCAGGAAGAGCCAGAAGAGGCAAAGGAATTTTCGAAAATTCCTCAGGAGGAAGATAAGCCTCCTAAGCCTGAACTCAAGCCATTACCACCATCCCTGAAATATGTATTTCTGGGAGAGGGTGATACTTTTCCAGTGATTATAAGCTCTGCCTTAAATTCACAGGAAGAGGAAGCACTGATTAAAGTGCTAAGGACACACAAGACAGCTCTTGGGTGGTCCATAAGTGATCTCAAGGGCATTAGCCCAGCCAGATGCATGCACAAGATCCTGTTGGAGGATAATGCCAAACCAGTGGTTCAACCACAGAGGAGGCTAAATCCTGCCATGAAGGAGGTGGTGCAGAAAGAGGTCACTAAATTACTGGAGGCTGGGATTATTTATCCTATTTCTGACAGCCCATGGGTGAGCCCTGTCCAAGTTGTTCCCAAAAAGGGAGGCATGACAGTGGTTCATAATGAAAAAAATGAACTGGTTCCTACAAGGACAGTCACAGGGTGGCGCATGTGTATTGACTACAGAAGGCTCAATACAGCCACCAGAAAGGATCATTTTCCTTTACCATTCATAGACCAAATGCTAGAAAGACTAGCTGGCCATGATTATTACTGCTTTTTGGATGGCTATTCAGGCTACAACCAAATTGCAGTAGACCCTCAGGACCAAGAGAAGACAGCATTCACCTGCCCTTCAGGCGTGTTTGCCTATAGGAGAATGCCTTTTGGTCTGTGCAATGCACCTGCAACCTTTCAGAGGTGCATGCTCTCTATCTTCTCAGATATGGTAGAGAAATTTCTGGAAGTCTTCATGGATGACTTTTCAGTATATGGAGACTCATTTAGCTCCTGTCTTAACCACCTATCACTTGTCCTGAAAAGATGCCAAGAGACCAACCTGGTTTTAAACTGGGAGAAATGTCACTTTATGGTGACTGAAGGAATTGTCCTTGGGCACAAAATTTCAAGAAGGGGAATAGAGGTGGATAAGGCAAAGGTGGAAGTAATTGAAAAATTACCACCACCTGCCAATGTTAAGGCAATCAGAAGCTTTCTGGGGCATGCAGGATTCTACAGAAGGTTTATCAAGGATTTTTCGAAAATTGCTAAACCTCTGAGTAACCTGCTAGCTGCTGACACACCATTTGTGTTTGACACACAGTGTTTGCAGGCATTTGAGACCCTGAAAGCTAAGCTGGTCACAGCACCAGTCATCTCTGCACCAGATTGGGCATTACCATTTGAATTAATGTGTGATGCCAGTGATCATGCCATTGGTGCAGTGTTGGGACAGAGGCATAACAAACTTCTGCATGTCATTTATTATGCCAGCCGTGTTCTAAATGATGCACAGAAGAATTACACAACCACAGAAAAAGAATTACTTGCAGTGGTCTATGCCATTGACAAGTTTAGATCCTACTTAGTGGGATCAAAGGTGATTGTGTACACTGACCATGCTGCTCTTAAATACTTACTCACAAAGCAGGATTCAAAACCCAGGCTTATCAGATGGGTGTTGCTTCTGCAAGAGTTTGATATAGAAATAAGAGACAGAAAAGGGACAGAGAACCAAGTGGCAGATCATCTGTCCAGAATAGAGCCAGTAGCTGGGGCGTCCCTCCCTTCTACTGAGATCTCTGAGACCTTCCCAGATGAGCAACTCTTTGCCATTCAGGAAGCTCCATGGTTTGCAGACATTGCAAATTATAAAGCTGTGAGGTTCATACCCAAGGAGTACAGTTATGTGCAAAGAAAGAAACTAATTTCAGATGCCAAGTACTACCTTTGGGATGAACCATATCTCTTTAAGAGATGTGCTGACGGAGTGATCCGCAGGTGTATACCCAGAGAGGAAGCACGAAGGATCCTATGGCACTGCCATGGATCACAGTATGGGGGACACTTTGGAAGTGAGCGAACAGCCACTAAAGTTCTCCAGTGCGGCTTCTACTGGCCTACTCTCTATAAAGATTCCCGAGAGTTTGTGCGTAACTGTGACAGTTGCCAAAGAGCTGGTAACCTGCCTCACGGATATGCCATGCCTCAACAAGGGATATTAGAGATAGAGCTGTTTGATGTATGGGGAATTGACTTCATGGGGCCATTCCCACCATCATACTCAAACACTTACATTCTGGTGGCAGTGGACTATGTATCTAAGTGGGTAGAAGCAATTGCTACACCCACTAATGATACCAAAACCGTGCTGAAATTCCTCCAGAAAAACATTTTCAGCAGGTTTGGCGTCCCTAGAGTACTAATCAGTGATGGGGGTACTCATTTCTGCAATAAACAGCTATACTCTGCTATGGTTAGATATGGAATCAGCCATAAAGTGGCAACTCCGTATCATCCACAGACAAATGGGCAAGCTGAAGTCTCTAACAGAGAGCTAAAAAGAATCCTGGAACGGACTGTGATGTCCCGAAGAAAGGATTGGGCAAAGAGCTTGGATGATGCTCTGTGGGCATACAGAACAGCATTCAAGACTCCTATAGGCACCTCTCCATACCAATTGGTGTATGGAAAGGCCTGCCATTTGCCTGTGGAACTGGAACATAAAGCCTACTGGGCAACCAGATTCCTAAACATGGATGCACAGTTAGCTGGTGAGAAAAGACTGCTCCAGCTAAATGAGCTAGAGGAGTTCAGACTCAATGCCTTTGAAAATGCTAAGATCTATAAGGAAAAGGCAAAGAAGTGGCATGACAAGAGATTGTCAACCAGAGTCTTTGAACCAGGACAAAAAGTTCTGCTCTTCAACTCTAGGCTCAGACTGTTTCCAGGAAAACTCAAATCCCGGTGGAGGGGTCCATATGTGATTACAAAAGTGTCACCATATGGGTATGTTGAGCTTCAGGATATTGATTCTGACAGTAAGTTCATTGTTAATGGACAGAGGATCAAACACTATCTTGAAGGAAATTTTGAGCAGGAATGCTCAAAACTGAGACTTGAGTGATTCTCAGTGAAAGTCCAGCTAAAGACAGTAAAGAAGCGCTTGCTGGGAGGCAACCCAGTCATTAGGAAGTTGTACGATTAGTTCTTACAGAGGCAAGTATCAAAAATGAAGGAATTCACAGAGTTACAGAAGGATTCAGCTCAAAAAGCAGAGAAAATGAGCTTACTGGCGAAAAAAAACGCCAGTAAGAGGCATTTTGGGCGTTAAACGCCAGAATGGGCACCATTCTGGGCGTTTAACGCCAGTAATGGTACCATTCTGGGCGTTAAACGCCAGAATGGGCACCATTCTGGGCGTTTAACGCCAGGTGTGCAGCATCACTGGGCGTTCAGAAAAACGCCCAGTGAGGAAGGTTTTCTGGCGTTTAACGCCAGCCAGGGTACCTGGCTGGGCGTTAAACGCCCAAAAGGGGCAACAAATGGGCGTTAAACGCCAGAATGGGTGCCATTCTGGGCGTTTAACGCCAGCTTGGTGGGGGGACCACATTTTTGTTTTCAACTCAGATTTTTTCAAACTTTCCTTTTCTCACCCATACTTTTCTACAAAATCACACTTCAATCATTCATTATACACTTTCAAATCTTCAAAAATCAAAACAATCTTTTCAAATCTATTTCAAAATAATCCCAATTCTTCTTCAAAAACTCACCCTTTTCTCAAAAATCTTTCATATCTTTTCAAATTTCCTTTCAAATCTCTCTTTTGTTTTCGAAATTCTCCTCCCCCCACTCTATAAATGAACGTTCCTCACCCCTCCTTCCTCACACCATTCGAATTTTCTCTCCCTCTCTCTCTCTCTTCTCTTATTTCTTTTCTTTTTGCTTGAGGACAAGCAAAACCTCTAAGTTTGGTGTGCTTTTCCGTGATCACTAAGCCAAGATTCATCAATATCATGGCTCCCAAGGGAAAACAAACCAACTCAAGAGGAAGGAAAGAGACCAATCCAAAGAATCTTTGGAATGAAGAGAAGTTCTTAACCAAAGAACATGAGGACCATTATCACAAAATAATGGGACTGAGGTCAGTGATCCCGGAAGTTAAATTTGATCTGAAAGAAGATGAATATCCGGAGATCCAAGAGCAAATTCGAAACAGAGGTTGGGAAGTTCTGACCAATCCTGAGACAAAGGTTGGAAGGAACATGGTTCAGGAATTCTACTCAAATCTGTGGCTCACAGATAAGCAAAGAATGACTGGAACCGCTTTTCCTACCCACAGAACCATGGTCAGAGGGAAAGTTATGTACTTCCATCTGGACAAAATAAGAGAAATCTTCAAGTTACCTCAACTACAAGATGATCCTGATTCCTTCAATAGGAGGATGGTGAGAGTAGATAAGGGGTTGGATCAAGTTCTAGAGGACATATGCCTCCCTGGAACTAAGTGGATAACCAATTCTAAGGGTGTCCCAAACCAACTCAAGAGGGGAGACCTCAAGCCAATTGCAAGAGGTTGGCTAGACTTTATCGGGCGTTCCATATTGCCCACTAGCAACCGTTCTGAGGTCACCATCAAGAGAGCAGTGATGATTCACTGTATTATGCTTGGAAAAGCAGTGGAGGTGCATCATGTGATTGCTTGTGAGATCTACACAATTGCAAACAAGAATTCCACTGAAGCCAAGCTGGCTTACCCAAGCTTGATCTCCTTGCTCTGTAAAGAGGCTGGGGTAAAGATGGGAGTAGATGAGTTCATACCCATTGAACACCCAATCATCAAGAAGTCAATGGAAGGACAAGTGCAAGACAACTCCATCAAAAGGAGGGCGCGTGAGTTCCTCCCTGAATTCCCTGAAATTGGCTACTGGGCCAGCCTAGAAGCATCCATCAACAAGCTGCAAGAGACTATGGAGCAACTGAAGGAAGAACAGCAGAATCAGAACTGCATGATCTGCAAATTGCTGAAGGAACAAGAGAAGCAGGGGCGTGATATCAAGGAACTGAAACGCCAAAAGCTCTCCTCTCAAGCTGGGGGAGCATCCACTTCTCAAAATCAGGTTGTTGAGTCCTAACTCTGTGAAACCTCTATCATTAGAGGCCTCTGTTTTTCGTTTTTTTTATCTCTTTCCTTTATTTTTAGTCTCATCTTATATCTATAATTGAGTCTTGTTCTTAATTAATAAAATTAATAAAGTTTATGCTTTAAAGCTATGAATGTCCTATGAATCCATCACCTCTCTTAAAAGAAAAATGCTTTAATCACAAAAGAACAAGAAGTACAGGATTCCAAAATTTATCTCTGAAACTAGTTGAATTAGTTTGATGTGGTGGCAATACTTTTTGTTTTCTGAATGAATGCTTGAACAGTGCATATGTCTTTTGAATTTGTTGTTTTAAGAATGTTAAAATTGTTGGCTCTTGAAAGAATAAGGAGAAAGAGAACTGTTATTGAGGATCTGAAAAATCATCAAATTGATTCTTGAAGCAAGAAAAGCAGTGAAAAAAAAAAAAAAAATTTTCGAAAAAAAAAAGGGAAAGAAAAAGAAAAGAAAAAAAAAAAAAAAAAAAAAAAAAAGAGAAGGAAATAGAGTTGTGATCCAAAGCAACAAGAGTGTGCTTAAGAACCCTGGACACCTCTAATTGGGGACTTTAGCAAAGCTGAGTCACAATCTAAAAAGGTTCACCCAATTATGTGTCTGTGGCATGTATGTATCCGGTGGTAATACTGGAAGACAGAGTGCTTTGGGCCACAGCCAAGACTCATACACTGGCTATGTTCAAGAATCAATGTACTTCACTAAGAGAATCAATAACACTATCTGAGTTCTGAGTTCTTATAGATGCCAATCATTCTGAACTTCAAAGGATAGAGTGAGATGCCAAAACTGTTCGGAGGCAAAAAGCTACTAGTCCCGCTCATCTAATTGGAGCTGTGTTTCTTTGATATTTGGAATCTATAGTATATTCTCTTCTTTTTATCCTATTTTGATTTTCAGTTGCTTGGGGACAAGCAACAATTTAAGTTTGGTGTTGTGATGAGCGGATAATTTGTATGCTTTTTGGCATTGTTTTTAGTATGTTTTTAGTATCTTTTAGTTAGTTTTTAGTATATTTTTATTAGTTTTTAATTAAAATTCACTTTTCTGGACTTTACTGTGAGTTTGTGTTTTTCTGTGATTTCAGGTATTTTCTGACTGAAATTGAGGGTCCTGAGCAAAAATCTGATCCAGAGACTGAAAAGGACTGCAGATGCTGTTGGATTCTGACCTCCCTGCACTCGAAGTGGATTTTCTGGAGCTACAGAAGCCCAATTGGCGCGCTCTCAACGGCGTTGGAAAGTAGACATCCTGGGCTTTCCAGCAATATATAATAGTCCATACTTTGTCCAAGATTTGATGGCCCAAACCCGCGTAGCAATCTGGCCTCAGAAATTCCAGCGTTAAACGCCGGAACTGGATTAAAAGTTGGAGTTAAACGCCCAAACTGGCATGAGAACTGGCGTTTAACTCCAGAAAACGTCTCTACACATAAAAGCTTCAATGCTCAACCCAGTGCACTTGCTGGTTAGTTGTGCGGGATTGCAAAAGTGTTATTGCAATTTCGTGCACCAAGGAGCTCTGCAGCGTCTCGATGAATTAATGCAATTGTTTCTATTCCTCCATTCAAACGTGTGTGTTCCTATCTAAGATGTTCATTCGCGCTTAATTATGAAGAAGGTGATGATCCGTGACATTCATCACCTTCCTCAACCCATGAATGTGTGCCTGACAAACACCTCCGTTCTACATCAGATTGAATGAACTTCTCTTAGATTCCTTAATCAGAATCTTCGTGGTATAAGCTAGAATTGATGGCGGCCACTCTTGAGGATCCGGAAAGTCTAAACCTTGTCTGTGGTATTCCGAGTAGGATTCAAGGATTGAATGGCTGTGACGAGCTTCAAACTCGCGATTGCTGGACGTGATGACAAACGCAAAAGGATCAATGGATCCTATTCCAACATGATCGAGAACCAACAGCTGATTAGCCGTGCTGTGACAGAGCATCTGGACCGTTTTCACTGAGAGGATGGGAGGTAGCCACTGACAATGGTGACACCCTACATACAGCTTGCCATGGAGGGAACTTTGCACTTTTCCATGCATGGAATATTACATTACAGAAATTCAGAGGACAAAGCATCTCCAAAACTCCAACATATTCTCCATTAATAAAGTAACAATTACTTATTCCAAACACTTTTACTTCTTACAATTAAATCCAAATAACCTTATTGGCATCCTGACTAAGATTAATAAAATAAACATAGCTTGCTTCAAACCAATAATCTCCGTGGGATCGACCCTTACTCACGTAAGGTATTACTTGGACGACCCAGTGCACTTGCTGGTTAGTTGTGCGGATTGCAAAAGTGTGATTGCAATTTCGTGCACCAGTAGACAAGGGCAAATTTCTAATGTACATAACTTTCTCTACATGAATGATATTAACCAGAAACTAGTGGTAATAGAAACATAGAGGATTTAGGTGAATCTTATAAAATTTCAGATTGATCAAATCTAAATTATAATTTATATGAATTTTTTATTTAAACACTGCTGCTATCATGTTCTGCTGTTTTGAGGTACAGGACAGTAATTTTCATAATCTTTAGGCCGTGTTTTCTTTGCAAGATATATGAACATGCATTAGTTTATGAATCATGCTGAAGTTTTATTGGCTACTGTTTCTTTGGATTAGTTTGTGTTAATTTTAGCATGTTTGGCACCAAATTTTGAGTTATATACACCTTGCTTTATATGCAGAGCAAGACGACTGAAAACAGTAATATTAAAGCAGCAGGAATGTCTGCTAGCACTCAACCATCTTGTCCATCGTCAGGTGTTCGTAAGAATTGGTCAGCTATCTGGGATCATTTTGATGTAGAGAATGCTACCGAGAAGAAGGCTAAATGCAAATATTGTGGTAGCTTAATACAATATGGGAATGGAACCAGCTCAATGGGTGGTCGTTTGAGAAGATGCAAGCAAAATCCTTATAATGATTCGAACAAAAGAAGAAAAACAATGACCACACCGACTATAGATGAGCGTGGTGTTTTAAATTCACCCAGTGCTTCCAAATTTGACCAAGAGGAGGCTTGAAGGGCATTTGTGGAAATGTTTATTGGGGAAGAGCTACCATTTCGCTTCATTGAAAGCCCGAAATTCCAAAAATTTGTGCATGCCCTATAAGCAAGATTCAAAGTTCCTTCACGGACTACATTAGCACGTGACATTGGAGCTCTTTATGCTGAAGGAAGATGAAGTTGTAAGATTTTCTTTCGGCAAATTGTGGTAGAGTATGTCTAACCATTGACACTTGGACTTCAATTCAAAATTTTACTTATATGAGTTTGACAGCACACTTTGTTGATTTAGATTGGAAATTACATAAAAAAATACTTAATTTTTGTCAAGTGACAAGTCATTCAGGAGAAGTTATAGGAGCAACAATTGAATCTTATTTAAATAATTGGAATTTGAATCGGGTCTTTAGTGTGACAGTTGATAATGCCTCGTCTAATGATGTTGCAATTAAATATCTGAAGCAGCAATTGAATTCTTGGAATAGCATTATTTTGAATAGTGAATTTATTCATATGAGGTGTTGTGCACATATTATAAACTTAATTGTAAAAGAGGGGTTGAAAGAGATTGATGAATTAGTCTTGAGGATTCGTAGTGCAGTAAAGTATGTTAGATATTCTCCATCTAGAGCTAGTAGGTTTCAAAAGTGTGTTGAACTAGAAAAAATCCAATATAAATGCTTGCCTTGCATGGATGTTGAGACTTGGTGGAACTCTACCTATCAAATATTAGAGGTAACTTTGAAGCATTGCAAAGCATTTGAGTTGCTTGCTTTGAAAGATAATACCTATATAGGAGAGATGAATGAAGGAAAAGGGAGAGGTGTTCCTTCTGATTCAGACTGGGAGTATGCTGAGTACGTTGTACCATTTTTGTGAGTGTTCAGTGATGCCACTATACGTGTTTCTGGTACCTTATATGTTACCAGTGATATGTATATGAAGGAAGTATTTGCAATTGGACAATTTATTCGTCATTCTTGTGATTTTGTTGATTTTAATACTATGTCAATGGCAGAAAGGATAAGGGTTAAGTATGAGAAGTATTGGGAAAATCCTGATTCGGTGAATATGTTGTTATTGATTACTATCGTACTTAATCCAATGCAAAAGATTGAGTATGTCAATTATTTCGTGGATTACTTCTTTGGAGAAGAAAAAGGAGGCGAATTGAAGTCAAAGTTGTCCAAGTGCATAAAGTTACTTCATCAGCAATACCAAAGTTCTGAGGAAGCAAGTGAAGCTGATACGCAAAATGTTCAAGCCAACAACATTAATACTGATCTTCATGGTATGGGCTTTTTTCTGCAAGCAACCGGTCGCAGAACAAATACAAGATCTGAACTTGATAGATATTTACAAGAAGAATGCGAGCCATACTCTCATAAGTTCGATATACTAAACTGGTGGAAGGTCAACTCAACCCGATTTCCAATTCTTGGAAATATGGCTCGTGAGGTATTGGCTATACATGTTTCTACGATAGTTTTGGAGTCTGCATTTAGTACTGGAGGAAGAGTCCTCAATCCATACCGCAGTTCCTTAACACCTAGAATGGTAGAAGCCTTAGTCTGCACAGGAGATTGGCTTAAGGAAGATCTTTTCTCTGCTTTAGATGATGATGGTGAAGTTCTTCAACAAGTTGATCAAGGTATAAAATTTGTTTCATATTTCTTGATAATTAATTTGAATTTAGGTATTAGTTACCAATTAAAAGTTGTTGAATATAGACTTGATAATTAATTTGATTCCCTTGGCAGATATATTTTCCTTTAATGATGGTGCTTGTTCTATGGCGGCATCAATTGATAATCTTGATGATGACTAGGTATGCTTAATATTCTCATTTGGTTTAATAATTTCATTCAAAGATTTGTTTTAAAATGACAAAGGTATATTTTGTTATTTGCAGATATATTTTCGTCAAAGGTTGTGCTTGTTTGATGATTTTGTTGGCAATTTGGCATCTTTTGATACTTTATGGTTGTTGTTTTAGAGAGATTTTTTGGTGGTATTCTTTTGATGTCTTGAGAATGATTAAATGTTATATAGATTAGCTATTGTCATTAGATTTATAAAGAACCAAATTCTAGTTGTAATGAACATATACACTATAAAATGACTTTAGTATTAATTTTCTTTTAAAAAATTATGGGTTGAAAATTGAATTTTTAAAAACTGGTTTTAAAAGTGGATTTTTTGTTAAAATATATGGTTTGAAAATTAGATTTTTAAAAACTAGTTTTAAAATTGGAATTTTTGGTTGAAGAAACTGGTTTTAAAATTAAATTTCTAGTTAAAAAATCTAGTTTTAAAACTGGATTTTATAAAAAAAAAAAAAACTGAATTTTAGATTTGGATTAAAAAAAAAACCGGATTTTAGATTTGGATTAAAAAAAACCAAATTTAAAACCGGTTTTATACGTAAAACTGAATTTAAAACTAATTTATAAATAAAACCAAATTTAAATTCTAAAACCGGTTTAGAATCGGTTTTTATTTTTTCAAACCGATTTAGAATCGGTTTCTCTCTTCAATTCAGTTCTGATTTGGTTTTATGAACTATAAAACTGGTTCTGAAATGGATCCAGTTTGGATTTATAAAAATCCAAACCATGTCCACCCCTAGCCTTAATGCAAACTACGTTGTTTACCTTAGGTCCAATTTAATTTGATTGCTTGAAAATGCACTAACAACAATCTATTAGTTGCTCTGGCATTATTGAGACTGAGTTTATTGAAACATCAACTCAGATAGAATTAGTAATTTAGTATGGATTCAGAATTTGCTAATCGAAGCATTTTGAGTTTGACTTGCACTTTGGAAGGGATCACATGAACAAAAGAAGATTATATGTCATAACATTCCTGCCTCCAAGTTAAATTAATGACATATTCATGAAATCCTTGTCATCATTGCACCTCTATGAGAGATTTAGAGTCAAACCAAGGATAATCTCTGACTCTTCACTCAGTTTGAAGAAAGGTGTAAAGGAAGATATAACTAAAATCGAAGTTAATTCAAAGATTATCAAAAAATATATTTATAAAAAATTATTGTTAAATAAATGATAAGAGTTAGTTTGTTTAGTTTGTTAGGCCTAGTTGTTATTATAAATAGAGATTGTTATTGTAAGTGAGATAACAATTTTCTAATTCAATACAATGCTCTTTTAGTAATGCAGTTGCATTCTAGCACATAATATTTATGTTCTCTTCTCTCTATTCTTAGATGAGCTATGAATATTGTTCTTTTAAAAATCTGTTCATATATATCAGATACATCTCAGAATCTTGTTTTGATTTAATTATTCAAAAAGCTAGAATGATTTCAATATACACTCATGTTCTTGCAAGATTAAAATAGCATATGTTTTAGTAATTTATTTGGCTAAAATATTTTTTTAAGAACTTTTATAATAATTATATATTTATTTGGCAAGGCGGGAGACAGTGTCGCCGTCCGTGGCGCCATCGTCGTTCTTGAGCTCTCCAACTCCTGATTACTCCAATTGCAGCTTCTTCGTCGAGCTTAGCTTTCGTCGTCTGGTTTACCTTTACTCATCCGCGCTTCTGCTGCCGTCCATCATCGTGCTTGTTGCCTAGTCGCCGTCGTCCATCGTGCTTAACCACTTTCTCTCATACTCTGCCCAGATTGCTCAGATCGAAGAAGGCAATGGCTTCTCTACTCTGTTACTGCTTGTTCTTCTTCTTGTTTTAGATTGATTCATTAAATGATTAGTTGATTTATTTTGCTGGTTAATCTTTGTTAAAATTGTGCTGATTTAGTTGATTTAGTTCACTAGTCAATCTTGTTAATCTTCATTAAAATTGTGTGCTGTCTTCTGTTTTGTGTCGTGACCCGATTGTGCTTAGATTGTGACTGACTTAAAATTGTGCTTAGATTGAATGATTAATTGATTATTGATTAGCTATGGCTGTTTTGATGTGTTGCTGTTTTGTGTTTTGTAATTTTTATATATAGTGATGTGCTGTTGTTTTGTGTTTTATGACTTAATCGTGTTTAAATTGAATGTTAATTGACTATTGATTAGGATGATTGTTCTGCTAAATTAATTGATTATCGATTAGGATGATTATTAATTGATTAATTGATTATTACAATTCCAAAAAAGAAATTGTTCTTACAACTGTGTGGTCAATAGCATTTTATCTTGGAGATATAAGATATTGCAGCTATGTTGGTTTACTCTCCTTCAGTATATATGTTCAGGTGAAAAAATTGTTAGTTCAGAATAGTTGCAGAACTTGAGATCTTTGAATCTGTTGCAAGCGTGCTGGAATTGTTGTGATTTTTATATAGGATATTTGTTCTACGATACTATTGCTGCCTATATGAGTGTGTAGCTACCACTAAAATCAGTAACCCTCATTAAATTACCTCAACTATTAAATATCCTGAATACTAATATGCAGTTACTATTTTAATCTGCATTCTGCATAATACTGTCTAAACATGCTGCTGCTACTTCAATCAGCATTCTGCAATATGCTTTAATCAAATGGCTCAAGATTGAAGATGATGAGGCAATCTTCTTCAGGAAGCAGGGACGGACCCAGTAGAAAAGAAGAGGGGGCACTTGCCCCCACAGTGTTTTAATTTTTTTTTAAAATATAGTTATATATAATATGCCCCCACTTCAAATTTTAAATGACCCCACTATAAATAAATTAAACTGAATTAGCTAAAGTTTCAAATTCACTTTTTTAATTTCTCTATTATTTTGATTATTATTTAACCTAATCAAATTTAATTCTTGTGTCGTCACTCTTTTATTCCCTTAAACCCTCTTTTTATTTTTATATTTTCAACTTTTTTTATTCCTTGTCTAGTGGTTATCTTCTCTTCGTTAAAAAATAAATTTTAAATATTTTATGTTTTTTATATAGTTCTCCCTGACTCTATGTATCTTTCAATTTCATTGTTTCTCTTTTTGATATTTTCAATTGCAAATTTTAATTCAAACAATTGTAGTTTAGGTATTAATCTAATATTTTATTTTCTTTGTGACTTTATATATTTTATTTTATTTTCGATTTACTCATTTTTATTACTTATTTTTTATCTTTTGTTCTATTATATGTACCTATGTTGCGTATAAAATTTTAAAATAAATTTATTAATTTACTAATTTAGAATATATTTTTTATTTTTAGAAATAGTAATAGAAAAATATTTTAATTACAATACATAATTAAATAGATGTATAAAATTTTTCATGTAACATTATATCAAAATTAAATTAAAAAATATATAACAAATTTAATTAATTTTAAAAAAAGAAAGAAAAAATTGTGAATTATGTTTCTGTTATTTTATATAAACATACCTTTCGTATACAGATTTAATTATTTTAGTATTTATATATAATTATAGTTTCAAATTATAAATATTAGTGTATCATTAGGCGCTAATGTACCAATTAATTCAGTCTTTTATTATTAAATGTGTATAAAAAATTAGTTAGGATAATAAGGTATTTATAATTTAATTAAAATATTTTAAGTTCAAGTTTTAGAAATAAAAAATATTTTTTTTATAAATTATATATAATGAATAGTATTTTAAGAATGAAAGTGTGCACTAACTCTTTAATTTTTATATCTCTATATAATTAATAATATTTAACAAAATTTATTTTAGTATATATATTTTTACCCCACTCTTAAAATTTTTTGGGTCCGTCACTGTCAGGAAGCAACACATACAGTGAGATTACCACCTCTAGAAGATCTGTTTCTCATGATCTCAAATGTGTTTTGATGTTTTGAGTTTGATTACTGTCTTTTCCTTCATTGTCTTGTCTTTTTGCTCCTTTACTACTCTCTGATACTCTATGTTTTGCAGTGTTACCTTTGGTCGTTCTTTCTTTTCAGAAAGGCAATTATTTGTTGTAGAATTTGATACTTGATATTAGTTTAGAAGAAGCTATTTTGGAGTGAAATTAGTTTTACATCTTTTTGGTTTGGTGTTTGTTGGCTGAACCAGATTGATAGAAAAATCTTTACCAAAAACTATAATTATAATCTTAGGATGTATATTTATAATTTATTTATTATTTTATTTTAAAACGATTTTTTTGATTGAAACACGATTAAACTGATTAAACCACTAAACCAGTAAATTAGTAACAAAAACAATTCGATAACCGATCGGTTTTAAAACCTTGCATAGAATAGAAACATTAGAGGCTACCAGCGTGTCAAGGCACGTGATGTCTCCGCATCCACAGGATAGAGGAGCGTTTTAGTGATTCCGTTATTCCTTATCCGCAAACACTACAGCTGGATATTCGCTCCTCCACACTTAACTCCTTTTACTTTTCCTTTTCCCTTTCCTTTTCCCTTTCCTTCCATTTGTCTTTTCAGTTTTCACTCCTATATTCTTATCTATTTTCAATTGCACACTTATTCGTGTGCTTCAGTGCTTGTGCATGTGCATGTTAAGAAGTATATAAATACCTGGATTGTCCCCAAACAACATCACTGGCTCCCTCTTCTAAACCAATATTTCATTATTCTTATAGCAATAGCTATGGTAGGGGTTTTCCGGCGTACCGTCTCATTCCCAAACAAGAATCCCAACCGTCCATCACAAAAGCCGCAGATATCACACCACATCAGGTCCATCAGTTTGCCATGCAGATCACACCCTCTCATCTCTCAGATCAAGGACGACATCAACGGCCTAACAACCTGGGCCTCCGCTTCCAAGTTCCACCCTCAGACACACTCTAGCCTCTCCCACGCCCTCAAACTCCTAACCGACACACACGACACTCTTCACGATATCCTCCAGCTCCCTCAGACCTGCGACTCCCTCCGATCGAAACCTCTCTGGGTTGAAAACCTTCTAGAAGATTTCCTCCGCTTCGTCGACGTCTACGGAATGTTCCAGACCTCAGTCATGTCCCTCAAAGAAGAAAACTCCGCAGCTCAGATGGCTCTTAGAAAGAGAGACCGCTCCAAGCTTGTGCTCTACGCTAAAGCCAAGAAGAAAATGGTCAAAGACATGGACAAACTCGTCAGTGGAATCACGTGCGTCACACATCAAATGCACCTTCCCACCGCCTCCTACTCCTCCTCATTATCCACTGCACCGTTCGCAGCCGCTGGGGAAGCTGAGCTGGCGCGTGTGATCTCCGACGTTATCAGCGTAACGGTAACGGTTTCTGTTGCTCTCTTTAACGGCATCGCGGCTTCGTTTGCATCAAGGAGGATGACGTGGACGAAGATGGCGAAGTTGTCCAGTATAACAGGAAGGAGCAATAGCACTAGATCAATGAATTATAAGGAGCACGAAGGAATTGAGGAGCTTCTGGAAGCGGGCGCAGTGGAAGCAGAAGGGCGTGGGAATAATCTGAGAAAGAAGGGAGAAGAAGAAGTGAGGTTAGTTCTGAAGAGAATGAGGGATTTGGAGAGTTGCATATGTGGGATCGAAAGTGTTACTGAGAAAGTCTTTAGGGCTCTCATCAACTCAAGAGTTGCATTGCTCAATGCTCTTACCCTTACGCAGTAAATACCGCAAAATAATTAGAAAGAAAAACAGATTAATAAAAAGATTACGTGCCTTTTTTTTTTTTTGTTATATTTTGAGATATTTTCGTTGTAACAACATACAAGCATACTGAAAATGAGAAAAATAGTCCATCATGTATACATAGCGTACAGATTTCTACTTTTATTTTTATTCGGTTAATAATTAAAACCCTCCCTAAAAATTACCGGTTTTTATTTTGGTCCGCAAAAAATAAAATTAATTAAAATAATTTCTAAAAAATGATTGTATTGGTCAAATTCATTTTTCCATTATCTAAGTGGCTTAAAATGTTAAATGACAGCGTAACAATTCCAAAAACAACGTAATTTTGTTTTTTCTTTTTCAAGTCGTGATAAGACGTCGTTTGATCACCAGAATGAATATTCAAATGTTTCTTCCCATCACCATTCCTCAATATCTTCCCTTGAAAGCGATCCAGAACTTCTTCGAGCACTATCCCTCCTTCAATGTTCGTCGCTTTCACTCTTTCGCCATTTTCGCTTGTCGACGTACCACCCGTAATCGCCGGCGCCATCTGCTTCCCAGGCCTCAGCCTCCACGGCTTCTGCACTGCCTCCTCCGCCTCTACCGCTTCAGCTACTCGGTGTCAATTTGTTTCTCTTCCTCCACTTCAGCCTCATGCTCGTTATTGGTGTTGCTGACGTGGTTATGAAGTGGAGGAATGTGGTTTTTGTTTTAGTTTTGGTTGTGGGCTTGTGGATATTGCTCTGGTGGTTGGAAGGAGAAACAGCATAGTGGTTGGTCCTTGGTGGTTACGATCTAACACGTGATAGACGGTTATCAGAGTGAGAGTCATGCTTGTGATCGAAGACAGGGCGGTGGAAGCGGTGGTGGTGGTGGTGTGGTGGCTCTTGGCGTACCTCCCTATTTCAGAAACGGTAAAGTGAAGGTGAAGGAGCTAAGACTTCAACGGTGTTGTAGTCATTCACACATGTTTTCTCTTTTTTTTTGTTTCGCCAATAAAAAAGAAGAACAACAATAAAAGTTGGTTGAAATTCGAAATATTGTCATATAGAACGTGAAAAAGTGAAAAATTCTAACGTAAAAAAAGTTAAATGAGAGATGATTGTAGATGATAGTAAATTTAGGATTAGAGTTAGTTTTAACATTGAGATTGATTTGTGTTAATTTAACAAACTTATCTGTTTAATATCAACGTAGTTAAAATTTAGAGTGTGTCATACTATCATACTGTCATTAACTGTGCATGAGTAAATTGAATTAAAAGAAATTAAATAACTATCCAATTAAAAATAATGAACATAATCATCTGCATACCTATTAAATTGAACATCCGACATATCTATTATTCACATTATTTAGTATTTTCATTGTTTATCTATACTTTTCCTTCTTCTTATTATTATTATTGGATAAAGGAAATTAAACTTTAGAACTTTTTTAGAGGTTTAATAAGTATTTTCTTATAAAATTAATTAACCTAGAAATTTAAACTAATAAATAAAAATATATAAACAATTATATTTTATATTATACGTTGAAAAATATTAGAGAACCAATACTTTTAGTATTAAAAAAAATTGGAGTGAGTATAAAACAAATATTAGTTATCTAAAACTTCTCTTATATGTTTATACTTATGTTTGTTGTTTATACTTTATACTATATATTTGTTCATATTCTAACCCAAAAAATATAGTCAAGCACAAAAAGAATAAAAAATTCACCCAACGAAGGTGGCCTCATTTACTCCTACCCGACCTCATAAAAGTCGGGTGTGTCGACGGCAATTCAGCCTTACTTATTTAAATAAATAACCAACTTCTAAGATATCTCGTATCCATTTAGAAGAAAGATCTAAGAAACTTCCCTAAAAAAAGGGAACGGGCATCTACCATTCAAGGTGGAACTACTCTAAGAGGTGGTTATCTTTTCTACTATAAATACACTGACACACTCGGGTATATTCAGGACCCAATCTACAAAATACCTGCTTAGACCCTTGCTAACTTAAGCATCGGAGTCCCTTACAGGTACCACCCCCTACCTCCACACGAGGAACTCAGACGATGGTATCTTAGCCTCAACAAAGTCAGACGCTGTCTTAAAAGGAGTATGGACCTCACGTTCAGGCTCAAATCCATCCGTTTCAAGTAACCTTTAGAACATTGGCACCATTGTCGGGGATCTAGAAGTCTACACCCACTCATAGCGGACAATCAATTTGAGGACGGTCATACGACATCTGAATCAGAACTAGAGCCACACAATGATGACCAAGCACTCGTATCACCTGCATGACATGAAAGAGCGAGTGGCTCCCACGAAGAGGGTACATCGAAAAACCCACCACCGCAGTGAATCCATTCGGAAGTTCAACCCCCTCATCCTACATAGATTATGGGGCTTGTACACAGGCACCATGGTCGATTAGAGCAACATGAATAGGAGATTGAGTGACAAAAGAAAGCAGAAAGAGATTTGCGAAAAGAGGTATAACATCGAAGAGCACTGGAAGAAAAACTTTCAAAACTAGAGGTCGATGACCTTAGAACTCAGGGTACTCGGGTTGGTCGGAGAAAGCCTCTTGGAGGAGAAGATCCATTCATTGAAGAGTTCATGCAAACTAGGGTTCCTAGGAACTTTAAAAGTCCCGACATTGATCTCTATGATGGAACGATCAACTCAAGGCACCATCTTACCAATTTTAAAAGTCGAATGTACCTAACTAACGTGTCTGATACAATTCGCTGCAAAGCTTTCCCGACTATGTTAACCAAAGCAGCAATGAAGTGGTTTGATAGCTTACCACCTAGGTCGGTGACATGTTTTGACGATTGATGCACCACTATTTCGTGGTACATATTGTGCTTAATTTAGGTAGATTTTATCCAATTTTCCCACATTTATTCAATAAAATAACATGGTTTCATGATTGTCTCCTAAATTGTGCTTAAATGTAAAAATATGCTTTTTAGGCCTTTAATTGGCTGATTTTAATTCATCTTTGATTCCACTAGATACCTTGATGTGTTTGTTAGTGATTTCAGGATGGAAAGGATAGAAATGGATCAAAAGGATGAAGAGAAAAAGCTTGCACGTGGAGAAATCATGGAAAATCAAGGATTTGGGATGAACTCATCAACCCACACGCGCAGAGGACGCGCACGCGTGGATGGACGGTCGCATGGCGACGCGTACGCGTACATGACGCGTATGTGTGGATAGCAAATTGTCAAGCAACTCGCATGCGTGACCCACGCGTACGTGTCGATGCTCGCACGTGACCCACTTAAAGTGAATCCGCTGGGGTCGATTTCTGGGCTTTCCAGACCTAAATGCAACTCGCTTCTGATGCTATTAAACCCAAGGATTGAAGGGGATCTCATAATCTAATCACTTAGTTAGCAATTAGTTACCAGTTAGTTTTAGTTAGAGTTAGTTTCTAGAGAGAGAAACTCTCTCTTCTCTTTAGGATTAGGATTAGGATTAGGTTAATCTCTTATCTTAGATCTAGGTTTAATTCATGCTTTGATTTACTTTTCCTTTACAATTTCTTGTTCTTCTACATTTCCTCTCTCTAGTTTTGTACTTTACTTCTTGTAATTCTTTACCTTGTTGTTGATACATGGTGCACGAAATTGTGATCTCAATGGCACCAACAACTTGGTACGCACAATTGTAATCTCAACTCTTTTTCACAACTTCGCACAACTAACCAGCAAGTGTACTGGGTCGTCCAAGTAATAAACCTTACGTGAGTAAGGGTCGATCCCACGGAGATTGTCGGCTTGAAGCAAGCTATGGTCACCTTGTAAATCTCAGTCAGGCGGATTCAAATGGTTATAGAGTTTTGATAATTAAAATATAAATAAAACATAAAATAAAGATGGAGATACTTATGTAATTCATTGGTGGAAATTTCAGATAAGTGTATGGAGATGCTTTATCCCTTTTGAATCTCTGCTTTCCTACTACCTTCATCCAATCCTTCATACTCCTTTCTATGGCAAGCTGTATATAGGGGATCACCGTTGTCAATGGCTACCGTCCATCCTCTCAGTGAAAATGGTCCAGCTACGAGTTATGTAGGGCTAATCATCTATTGGTTCTCGATCGTGTAGGAATAGAATTTTCTATCTTTTTGCGTCTGTCACCACGCTCTGCAGTCGCGAGTTTGAAGCTCGTCACAGTCATCCCATCTAATGATCCTACTCGAAATACCACAGACAAGGTTTAGACTTTCCAGATCTCAAGAATGCTGCCAATTGATTCTAGCTTATACCACGAAGACTCTGATCGCAAGGAATTGAAGGCTTTGTTGTCAGGAGAGGCAATCAAACGCATGGACCAGGAATCCAAGAGATACACATTCTAGCTTGTTTTCATGTAGAACGAAAGTGGTTGCCAATCACGCGTTCATGAGTGAGAATGGTGATGAGTGTCACATAATCATCACATTCGTCATGTTCTTGTGTGCGAATGAATATCTTAGAATACGAATAAGCATGAATTGAATAGAAAATAGTAGTACTTTGCATTAATACTCGAGGAACAGCAGAGCTCCACACCTTAATCTATGGTGTGTAGAAACTCCACCGTTGAAAATACATAAGTGAAAATAGGATAGGCATGGCCGTGAGGCCAGCCCCCAATGTCTAAGGACTAACAATGATCAAAGCTGTTCCAAAAGCTCATCCAAAGATCCCTAATACACTAGTAAAAAGTTCTATTTATACTAAACTAGTTACTAGGGTTACAGAAACAAGTAAATGATGCAGAAATCCACTTCCGGACTCACTTGGTGTGTGCTTGGGCTGAGCATTGAAGCTTTCATGTGTAGAGGTCTTCCTTGGAATTAAATGCCAGTTTGTAACTTGTTTCAGGCATTTAACTCTGTTTTGCAACTTGTTTCTGGCGTTTAACGCCAGGATAGGGCAGAAAGCTGGCGTTAAACGCCAGTTTGCGTCGTCTAAACTCGGGCAAAGTTTGGACTATTATATATTGCTGGAAAGCCCTGGATGTCTACTTTTCAACGCAATTGAGAGCCTACCATTTGGACTTCTGTAGCTTGAAAAATTTCATTTCGAGTGCAGGGAGGTCAGAATCCAATAGCATCAGCAGTCCTTTGTCAGCCTATGAATCAGATTTTTGCTTATGTTCCTAAATTTCAGCCAAAAAATACCTGAAATCACAAAAACACACAAACTCATAGTAAAGTCCAGAAATGTGAATTTTGCTTAAAAACTAATAAAAATATACTAAAAAGTAACTAAATCATACTAAAAACTATGTAAAAATAATGCCAAAAAGCGTATAAATTATCCGCTCATCAATACACTCTTGTTCCTTTTACTTTCTTTTAATGCAAATTGAGGTAATTCATGTTTATAGTGCTTTCTTTGATTGTTGTTGTTAATTTCCTTGCAATTAGTAGTTGTTAGATTTCATTCTTGTTGTCAATTTACTATGCTTCCCTTTTATACCTTCCAAGTGTTTGATAAAATGCTTGGAAGGATGATAGAGTAGAATTTTGTCCTCTTGGCTTAGGTTGAGTAATTGGTGACACTTGAGTTATCAAACTCTCTTCTTGATTGATAATTAGAAGTTGCTAATTGATTTGAATTCCACTAAAACTACTCATTCCTTAGGAGTTGACTAGGACTTGAGGAATCAAATTGATTTATCCACTTGACTTTCCTTCATAGTTAGAGGTTGACTAAGTGGGAGCAATGGACAATTGATATCACAATTGAGGAGGATAATGAGGATAGGACTTCTAATTCTCATATACCTTGCCAAGAGCTTTTTTTTAGCTATTAGTTTAATTCTTGCAATTTACTTTTCTTGTTCTCTTATTCAAAACCCCAAAGTATACAACTCATAACCAATAACAAGAACACTTTTCTGCAATTCCTTTGAGAGACGATCCAAGGTTTGAATACTTCGGTTATTATTTTTAGGGGTTTGTTACTTGTGACAAACAATTTTTTGTGTGAAAGGATTTTAGTTGGTTTAGAAACTATACTTGCAACGGGAATCTATTTGTGAAATTCTAAACCGTCAAAAATTCATTCATCAACGACCTAGTAGCAAGGAAGTCTTTTACTCAATTTTCAATTCAAAAGGACAAAGTCAAGCACGCTCCAAGTCTCCTAGGGGTTAAACAAGAAGATGGAGAAACTCTCCGAGATTATATAGAAAGATTCAACAAAGCCTACTTGAAAATACAAAACTTACCTCCAGAAGCAGTGATAATGGTGTTGGTTAACGGCCTTAGAGAATGTCCGTTTTCTCAATCTACATCCAAGAGACATCTGACCTCTTTGTATGAAGTACAAGAACAGACAGAGAAATACATCAATATGGAAGAGAATTTCTGACTTAGAGAGCCAATTCCAAGGCAAAACCCTCCCTACCAAGTTTGGGACAAAGATAAGGAAGCGAAGAAAAAAAAGGAGTACAGCTTGGAAAAGCCACGAAGATATGATAACTACACCCTACTCCAAGTTTCTTTTGTCGACATCTATAGGAATATCTGTCGCATTGAAAAACTTCCACCTCCTTGTCCTATTGAGTAAAAGAAAGCTGGAAGTCAGACAGAGTATTACGAGTACCACAAACTATATGGGCATTCCACCAATTATTTCTATGATCTAAAAAATGTGATAGAAAAAATTGGCCAAAGAAGGTCGGTTAGACAGATGCCTTGCGGATAGGTCCGATAATCAAGGGAAAAGGAAGAAAAGTGATGAAGACGGGAATCAAGAAGATCGGTCACCATAAACTTCTGACAAACACATTCACATAATTGATGGAGGATTTGCAGGAGGAGGCATAACAAAGTATTCTCGAAAAAGACATCTAAAAGAAGTTTACCAGGTCAGCAAGGAAAATAAAGTACCCAACTTACCTATAATTTCGTTCACTAAGGAAGACGTCCAAGGGGTGACTCCTAGTCATAATGATCTTATTGTGATCACAAAGATACTTGTCAATGCAAACTTTCACAGAGCTTTGGTAGATCAAGGGAGTTCGGTTGATATATTGTTTAAGCCTACCTTTGACAAGCTCGAATTAGACGAAAAAAAGTTGAGGGTTACCTGGTAACTTCTTCGGATTAGGCGATATGCCCATCTAATCCCTTGGTTTTATCTCATTACATACCACTTTTGGTAAGGGTATGAAATCAAGAACCTTATGTGTTGACTACATTGTGGTCCACGTGGCATCAGCCTACAATACCTTAATAGGTCAGACAACCTTAAATCGAGTAGCTGCAGTCATTTGTACACCTCATCTATGCATGAAATTTCCATCCCTATAGGGAATCGCCAATGTTAAAGCAGATCAAAAGTTAGCAAGAAAATTCTATAATGAAAGCCTAAATATATAAGGTAGTACAAATGGTAAAAAGGTCAACACTATTAAGCTCGGTAGTGTCCGAGCACGTGAAGAGCTACGACCACAACCTGACAAAAAAATAGAAGAGGTTCAAATCGGATATTAGGCAGAGAAGACAATAAACATCGAGGCTAACCTCGATGAAGGATTAAAGGCAAAACTTGTTGAATTCTTACAACAAAACGTAGACCACTTCGCCTGAAAAGCCTTTGATATGCCTGGTATACACCCCAACCTTATGTGTCATAAGCTTGTTGTTTATCCGGACTCACAACCTATTCAACAAAGGTGGTGGAAGCTCGGTCCTAAAAGAACACAAGTCATGGAAGAATAAGTGCAAGCTCTACTAGAAGCCGGGTTCATAAGAGAGGTAAAATACCTTTTGAAGCTAGCTAATGTGATACTTGTAAAAAAATAAAATGAGAAGTGGCATATGAAAAGCCTGACTTGTCTCAAAGATGTCTAACAACTAAATGGAAGAATGGCAGCCTTATCCAGATTTTTGGCGTGATCAGCTCTGAAGTCTATACCCCTGTTCTCAATACTCAAGAAAAAAATCCTATTTGAATGGACTCAGGAATGTGAACAAGTCTTTCAAGACTTCAAAAAATTCCTGAGTCAACCACCAATTCTCACCTGACCTGTTCTAAGGAAAGAGCTCATGTTGTACTTAGCAGTTGCAAACAAAGCCACTGCCTCAGTCTTAGTCCGAGAAGATGAGAACGAACAACAACCAATCTATTTTTTCAGCAAGGCTCTATAGGGGGCAGGGCTAAACTATCAAAAGATAGAGAAGTTCGCATATGCCCTTGTTATCACTTCCATAAGGCTCCGACCTTATTTTCAAACTCATACTATAAGAATACAAATTAATCAGCCTATGAAGCATATCTTACGAAAAACGGATACCGCAGGTCAGATGCTACAATGGAAAATAGAGCTATCCAAGTTTGAATTAAGGTATGAAAGTTGGATGGCTATCAAATCTCAATATTTAGCCAACTTTGTGGCCGAATAGACTAAAGCTCATGAAAGCCCTGCAGCTTGGAAGTTATATGTAGATAGATCATCCAATAAAGTTGAAAGTAGAGCAGGAGTTATTCTGGAGAACGAAGAAGGATCTAGGATAGGAATTTCATTGAAGTTCGAGTTTCCAACCTCCAATAATCAAGCCGAGTATGAAGCCTTACTTGCTGCCTTGAGGCTGGCCAAAGAAATTGGGGCAATAAAGTTGATTGTGTTTAGTGATTCTCAAGTAATAACCACTCAAGTTATTGGGACTTATCAAGATAAAGATCCCAACATGAAGAAACACTTAGAAGAATCACGGGAGTAATTAACTCAATTTTCGAAGGCAGAAATCTGACATATAGCTTAGGAATCAAATATCCAAGCTGATGCCCTTTTCAAGTTGGCTAGCACTAAGCCAAGGGCAACAATAGAAGCTTGATCCAGAAAACCCTCCACACACCATCAGTAACTAAGGAAGTCGACAAGTCGGGCACAATGGCCATATCCAATCTAAGTTTAAGTTGGATGACTCCCACTATCAAATATCTTAAGTTTAATATCATCTCTAAAGAAGAAAGGGAGACAAGAAGGCTTATAAGGGAAGCATAAAATTAAATGTTAGTTTACAACGTTCTCTATAGAAGAGGAATATCCACATCCTTACTGAAACATGTCCTGACCTCCAAGACCAATGAAGTTCTAGAGGAAGTCCACAGCGGCATATGCAAAAACTACCTAGGAGCACAGTCGCTGGCTAAAAACGTGATCCAAGTTGGCTTTTTTTGGCCGACCTTAGAAAAGGAGGCAGCCAACTTCATTAAAAAATGTCTGCCTTGCCAAAAGCATGATAACTTCCATGTAACACCTTCAGAAGAACATATTAGTGTCACTTCACCTTAGCCATTTGCAAAATGGGGCTTAGATATCCTCGTTCTATTTCCACCAGCCCCTGGACAAGTAAAGTACCTCTTAGTGGGTATTAATTATTTCACTAAGTGGATCGAGGCAAAACCTTTGGCAACCGTCACATCTCAAAGAAGTCAAAAGTTCCTCTACAAGAATATTTTTACCCAGTTTGGAGTTCCATACTTCATCACCACAGACTATAGAACTCATTTCACCGACTCAGCCTTCAAAAGCTTGGTGGTCAGCCTCAAAATTAAGCACCAGTTCACATCGATATAACACCCTTAAGCCATTGGACAAGTCGAAGCTACAAACAAAGTCGTGTTGGCCGAGTTAAAACTCCGACTACAAGATGCAAAGGGAGCATAGGCAGACGAGTTTTTCTCAAGTCTTATGGGCATATCGAACAACCCCCACTTAACAACCAAGGAATCTCCTTTCTGACTTACTTACAATATAGAGGCCATGATACCTATAGAAGTCAATGAAGAATCTCCAAGGGATGGATTCTATGACGAGGTAGGAAACATTCGAGCTCAAAAGAAAGAACTTGATATCCTCCCAGAAGTTCGAGAACAAGCTCGGGTAAAAGAAGAAGCATTGAAACAAAGAATGGCCTTAAGGTACAACAAGAAAGTCATCAGGGGAAGTTTTACCACAAACGACCTCATACTAATCTGAAATTACATTGAAACATAGAAGTCAGGCGAAGGAAAGCTGGCTAAAAACTGGAGGGGACCTTACAAGGTCACCGAAATCCTAGAAAAAGGTTACTACAAAGTATCTAACTTAAGGGAAAACGAGCTCCCAAGGTCGTGGCACGCATGTAACCTAAATAGATACTACAGTTAGTAAGTGCACATTGCTCCTTAGCATTCCTTTTTCCCCGACTTCATGGTTTTCTCCTGAGAAAGATTTTCTTGAAAGGGGTTTTAATGGGGCACCATAGAAAAGGCTAAGGGTTAATAAAAAACTCTTAATAACAAAGCTTATATAAATTATTTTTTCTTGTTAATGATAACTTATTTTCTCATTAAGTTTCCCATTCAAACGCACTAATTTAAGCTCGAAAAACCGCAAAAATCATTGCCTAACCTAGATGGTCGGCAAGATGAAGCGACGAGGTACAAATTAGTGTAAGAAGTTATATAAGCAGATCGTGGTCCGACCTTATTTGAAATTTCAAAGTGAAAGTTGGACCTAAAACAAATTGCAAAAGTAACTTAACAAAACCGACTACTTAAAGTCGGAACATAATTAAGGGAAATAACATTAAAGGTCCAACATAACGACCAAGCCACTTTGACCGACATCTTCAGGGACTTAACAAAATTAGAATCAAAAGTTACCAAGTAACTCAAAATCATTAAGTCATAGAAAAATAAACTACGCCAACTAATAAAGGAAAAAGAAATATTCATTCATGAAAAAACACACTACATATTCAAGTATTGGAAAAAGTTTTTTAGCAGTAAAAAATAAATTGTTCACACTACAACTATTACAGAAAACCAAATTGTTCATGAAAGACCCATAAGTCGGGACATATAAATTCTAAAAATTGAATTATGAAAGAGGGATTTGTTCACCAGAAGTCATGTTGGAAATGTCTTCGGGCCGCGTGGAAAGGGTCAGGAGAGTTTGAAAAGGAGTAGGCCCATCGTCCATACGAGTAGGAAGGCTCTGAGAAGCGCCTTCAACTCGAACTTCCGAGGTCTTCGGATTGGGCATAGGAACACCCTCCTCATTATAAGGTGCAGGAACGATCTTCCGATCAGCTACAATATTGTCGGGACTGATAAGAGAGAGGTCAGCCTCGGCAGCTATAACTCGAACCTGAGCCTTCAGATTTTCTACCAACTCATCCATTCCTTCAGCAATAGTCCCCTCCCGCTCCACATATTTTTCCCTAGACTTGACGACCACGTCCATCAAGTCAAGCTTTTCCTTGATGACCTGGTGTAAGTCTCCTCGGCCTTCTTTTTTAATCTCTTTGCCATAGGTAAGACAACTTTAGATTATTTTACCCTTTCTCGAGCCTTGCCAAGGTTGGAAATAAGCACCTCCTTCTCTCCCTTCAACTCCTTTTTTTGATTCCATTAATGACGCCACCTCATCTTGTAGATCAGTCAAAGTATGCTGAGTGATGCCAAGAGGAGTCTTCTTGAACTTCCTCAGTAAAGCTGTACACACCCCGGTCGTCCGATCTCCACCGTACTTGAAGATGGCTTTTTACAGAAACATCATCCATGCTAATAAAGCTATGGGAAAGGATGTGTTTCTCACTCCAAGCTATTGCATCAAAGCCCTACTCATAAATACACACCGATTTTGTAGTCTTAAGCTTTTTAGGGTTTGGCTCAGAATTGGAAAGTGGAGGAAGAGTTGTTTGCATCCCTGAGCTAGAAGGGGGGAGTCGGTTGAGGAGTCGGGTCGACAATAACTTTTACTGAAACTGACGTGCTTGAAGGTCGCCAGATTCACTAACTTCTTTTAACTGGATAGTTTGGACAACAACATTTTTTTCTGGCAGACCGAAGAATTTTCATAGCAGCTGACTTGAGAGCCATCTTTTCTGCATGACATCAAAGTCGGGTCATGTTAGCCACCAAAATAAATCATCAAAATCATATCTATAAAATGGAAAGAACACTACCTAGCTCGGGTCGGATTTGGCTTAAATTCCCTAAGTATTTCTTGGCATCTAGATAAGGAGCTCGGCCCCAATACCCTTGGAATAAGGCGACTACACTCTCCACGACCTCATCCAAATCATCTAGGCTATACTTAACAACTACAGGGGTCTCCTCCCAGTACAAGCTAAAAATAAGCTCATTTCCTTTCATTGAGAAAGAAAGGTCAGACACCCTCAACAGAATGGATCTTAAAAAAGTAATTTTCAAAGTCATGAAATGACTCATAAAAAATGGCGAAAACTTTCTTTCTCTAAATAGTTCGGAAAGAGATCCAACCTTGTTTCTTAGAACTGAAGAGTTTGGTAAGGAGAAAAAGATAAAAGAAGATCTTTAGAGAAGGCAAGACATCAAGCTCCTGGCAAAAGAGTTGATAAATCTTTAAGAAGTCCCAAGAATTGGGATGAAGCTGGGAAGGGACAACTTTACAGACCTTAAGAACATTGGATTCGAAGTCGAAAAAAGGAAGGCTAACCCCTAATTTCGTTAAAAAATACTCTTCCACATATATGAAATGGCGCTCTGAGTTATTAAGTCGAAGGAAACACACCCTCTCCTTAAGATTGGCAACTAAGATCCCATATCTACGCTCATCCTCTCAATTTTCACACAACCTATGGTGCCTACGAAAGGTCTCATTGTACTCTCTATCAATAACAGGGATGAGAATAAGAACATATATATCTACCCAACCAGGTCGGATGGAACTTTAAAGGACATGTTGTGAATAACTGACCAAGACATACAAGCTATACCTACAATACAACAAATAGAAAAATTATCACAACAAGTCGGAAAGTCGGGTAACAATCACAAAAAATCGAGTTGTCGTCAACAATACCAACAAATGATTATAGTTCTTACAAATTCTCATAAACACACAACTACAATCACATTATCAGATATAGAAATGGCGCCATCTTCAACTAATAAAGTTACACCATTTGGGGGTAATACAGCATAAAAACCCACACTCAGGTTCATCGATGATGGTAAAAAACAAATGTTCAAATTTAAGAAAGAAAAAGAAGTAAAGTTTTTCAAAAAATTTATCAAATAGACAAAGTAACATCGCCAAAAGCCATAGCAACGGTATTACCCAGAACATAAAAATAGAGACAAAAGTTAAAAAAATAAAAACGCTAACCTTGAAGGAATGTGAAGTAGAAAAAGAGACACTTAAACAGTAAAATACGAACGTTCCACTCCAAACTATAGACAAAGCCTTCCAAGCCTTAAGATAGAGAAAATCTTGAATGCAACAATGGATGCAAGAAAAGAAGTTGAATAGATTTGTTGAAAGAAAGAAGAGGATGAAGTGAAAACATTTCAGAAAGAAAGGCAAAAAAGAAAAAAGAGAAATGAGTTTGAGTATCTATAAGACACTAGGGGCAAAAGGGTGATTTCATAACCCCTCATTTATGGCGTAAGATATGAAAAGACATAACGTCTTTTCATTTGAAACACGTCGAGTACCCCACATAATACTTGAAAGGCAGTTTGTTCAACCTAATGCACTAAATCTACAAGGAATTAACATGATATACAAATGCTTAGCCCGACCTTGTAAAGATCGGACTCAAATAGGGGAGAAATTCACACCCTAGCCAAAAGACATAGCTAAACCTAAAAGGAATAAAAGCCCACCCAACGAATGTGGCCTCATCTACTCCTACCTGACCTCATAAAGGCTGGGCATGACGTTGGCAATTCAACCTTATTTATTTGAATAAATAACAAACTTCTAAGATATCTCTTATCCATCTAAAAGGAAGATCTAAGCAACTTCCCTAGAAAAGGGGAATGGCCATCTACCATTCAAGGTGGAACTACTCTAAAAGGTGGTTATCTTTTCTACTATAAATACATTTATTCAAGACCCAATCTACAAAAAACCTGCTTAAATCCTTACTAACTTAAGCGTTAGAGTCTCTTGCAGGTATTACCTCCACCTCCTTACGAGGAATCGGACAGCGACACTTCAGCATCAACGAAGTCGAACGTTGTCCTAAAAAGAGTCTGGATCTCACGTTCAGACCCCAATTCGTCCATTTCAGGTAATTCTGAGAACAGTACCCTTATCAACGGTCACCCGTACGAAAAGTTAAGACCATTCTCACGAGTTGGGTGTCCTTTAATTTCTTTTTTTGGTGTATATGATGCTACTCTTATTTTGTTTTTTTTTTTTTTTTTTGCTTGACTAATATGGAGGGGAAATAGAAAAATAGTGGAAGGTTAGGGTTTCTCTCTTAACTTTATTTACTTATTTATTTCAAAATCAAGTAGGAGGAGGAGGGGGTTGGGGACGCACATGGGATGTTCTTCACACACAGTTCTGATAAATGAAGAACATGCATGAAAAGCATATGATGACAACTTAACATGTACAAACAACACGATTAGCCCAATGACTTAACATCAGAAAAGGATAAAAGGAGATATATAGCACGTTAGGCCTAAAAAATCAAGTTAGCGCATATGATGCCTTAAGTTGTTAATAATTATTATAATGACTAATCATATGGAAATGTATGTTTTTATATGTTGAGAATTTTTAGAAAGTTTGATATGTTTAATTAAATTATTTATTTTTTGTTATATATAATTTATAAAAAAATATTTTTTTATTTATAATATTTGAAATCAAAATAAATCTCTTAACTAAAATGTAAAATACTTATCATCTAGCTAAATGTAAAATACTTATCATCTAGCTAATATTGGTATCAACTGAAAACTTTTATAAAAAGTATGAAATATTTAAAATTTTAATGTGTTTATTACATTTATTAAAATAAAAGTTCAAAATTTTTATTAATAGTTAATAATTAAAGACATATATTGACTAAACTTTTATTATTAGTACATTTGTGTTTAATAATAAAAAATAAATTAATGAATACCTTTTATAGTTCGGTGTCTATTAAGATATTAGTAATATCTAAAAGCTGGAAGAGGGCTAGCAGTTTTGTTGTTATCGTCTATTATTATTGTTATTATATGAATATTAAAAGAAATGTTCTGCTGAGGAAATTAAAACTAACACCATAATTGGACGTTGTCAATCATTATTCCTTCATTATATACTTTCACAGTCGTAAAATAAAGGAAAATGGGACCTTATATTGTGCAATAATGTTAAATGATTGGTGGAGCATCCTAAACTTGCATTGTGTAATGAAAACCGAATTCTATCATTTATTTCCCCCGGCAGAGACAGCCGATCTTCGCTAATCTGTGACCGTATTGGCTCCTTTTGTTATAATTACACCCAATTACAAGTTGCTATGTGGTCCCTATATTATGTTAGTTGGAATACAGAGTTTTTGCATTTTGATTTTCGTTTTTAAATCGTTTGTTGGATAATACTGTGACCAATGTCATTGGAGTAATGGTATTTCTATTTGGATCCTCTCTCATGCTCATTTTGATCAAATTAACATGATATTGCCATATTACAATTTTTTATTATGGATTGGATTGTTCTGTCTAAAAGAATATAACAAATAATTAATGATAGACGTATATGTGAATATGATTAAAAAACATCAGAGAAAACATATAAAAAATTCTAAATATATTTGTATGGGATATTTTATTATATAGATTAAAGTTGTATAAAAAAATATAATTTTTTTGTAGTTATTTTTTATTATATTATTATTATTTAAAGTATAGACTCTAGTTTTTAAAATATTATTTCATTTCATAAAAAAAATCTATAAACTTACATTTTTATTCTAAAATTCACCTATTTCTATATATGGAGCAGAGTTAGACACCCGAAGTTGACAATGATTGTAATTAAACAATATATACACATACTTTTTGAAGAAAAGTATACAAATAAAATAAAGTGTGTCAAATATTACTCATCAATTGTGCTAAACTGAGTAAAATTGGAGTTAAATTGTTTCATTGTTTATGTAGTTAATCCGAATTTTAATGTCTACTACGTTAATTATAAATCCTAAACTTCACCTTTTTTATCCCCCCCCCCCCCCCCCCCGGTCCCTTTTTTGGCTTGCAATACCAAACATGATTTTACATATAGCATGATTATTAAATAAATAAAAGCAATCGCATATTGTTCTAATATCTTTTAATTTTATTTTATGGGGTAATATTAGAGGGCTAATAAAATTTATTATTTTTAGTTAATAGTTAGTCAATAATATATAAAAATATTGATTAAAAATATGTTAATGAATTACTGAACTAAAAATATTAGACTACTAACAAAAAATATTAGGCAATATAAAATAAAATTGTTAGTTCTTGAATTTATTTTTCTTATTTTATTTTATTTTTTAAAGTTAAGGTCATGAATGTTTTAAATAATAAATCGCCTTCTATTTTATATCTACTTTAATTAAAATTAGGTGTCTATCTTATTTTTTATTTTCTATTTTTAGAAACAAATCAGATGCTACCTGTAATTAAAAGGTGGCACAGAAGAAGGATAAAATTAGATGTTCACTAGAATTGTACTGTTTATAAAATAATTGCCGAACGTTAATTGATCTATCTTACTATCTAAATTTACTCGACAAGCTAAGTGCCTCGAGAGTTACTTGAAACGGTGATTTGGGTCTAAATGTGAGTTCCAGATTTTTATTGAAGTGACGTCCAACTTATGTTGGTGTCGAGATACCGCTGTCCGAATTACACGTGAGGAGGTGAGGGGTGTGATAAATCCCAATTTTAGGATTTATCTTGTGTTGAAATTGGTGAGTTTTATCAATTCTTTTCATATTTATTCATATAAATTACATGTTTCTATGATTTCTTCCTAATTATGTTTCATAGTTCAAAACATGCTTCTTAGACCTTAAAAATGCTAATTTTTAATCCTCTCCTATTACTATTCGATGCCGTGATGCGTTTGTTAAGTGATTTTAGGATCTATAGGGCAAGAATGACTTAGAGGATGGAAAGGAAGCATGCAAAAGTGGAAGGAACATGAAGAATAGAAGTTGTGAGAGGTTGGTTCCCGCGTGCATGCGTGGCTGCCGCGTATACATGATAATTGCAAAATTCAACTGATGCGTACGCGTGACCTTCCCCGTACCCGTGACTTGCGCAGAGTTCAGCCGACGCGTACGCGTGATGTTCAGCACGTGACTCACTTAAAGGAACATGCTGGGGGTAATTTCTGAGCTGCTCCAGGCCTAAGTCCAACTTGATTCTGAATGGGGACAGGCCAAGGATTGAAGGGGGAGAGGAGACAATCAAGGATATACACATTAGACTTAATTTTAGCTAGTTTTTGTTCTTTGTTTTCTAGAGAGAGCAACTCTCACTTCTCTCTAGGTTTAGTGCATTTTGGTCTTTTCTCGTTTGAATTTCTGAATTGGAGTTTGTTGATTCTAGTTTTATTGTCTTAATTTTAGTTTCGCTAGTTATAATTTTGCTTAGCTCTTGTGTTAGAATTGTGTTCTTCTCTTTATTTTCCCTTTTATTTCTCATTTTGTGAACCTTGTTGATTTTTAATTCTCATTAATGCATTGATGTTTTCATGTTTCATAGTCATAGATGTGTTAACATTATTATTAATTGTTAGTGGGTAATTCTAATTTCTATTTAATTTTTGCAATTTAGCTATGTCTTTAACTATTGCCTACCAAGTGTTTGACAAAATATTTTCATTAGTTATGAAGTAGTTTTATACACTCTTGGCCTAGGCTAATGGAATTGAGTGACCTTGAGTTATTGGGTCTAATTGGATTGGTGATTTGGGAACCCTTGTTGGTCAATTTGATACCCATTAACACTAGCCTACTACTAAGTTGATTAGTAACTAGGTTGCGACTTATGGGTTGATGTTTATTAAGCCTATTTGACATACTTCAAGCATAGAGGTAGACTTGATGGGATTGGTCCCTCATAATTGTCAATATATGGTTATTAGACAAGGATAGTGATCTCAATTCCTATGACTTAGCTAAGAGTTCTTTTGCATTTCATATTTGAAAATCCAAATTCTAATTACTTAATTCTTGCTTTAGTTAGTTTTAGTTGTTTAATTAGTTCTAGAATAGAATTTGTTTTATATATTTTCTTGTTAAATTTCCATTTACTTAGATCTTGCTTTAATTATTTTGATTTAATTTCTTGCAATTTAAATTCCTTGTATGCTAAGCTTTGCTAGTTTAAATTCATGCTTGTCTTTCAACCCTGGATTTCTAGCCAACTGGTGCGCGAAATTGTGAACAATACTTTTCACAACTCTCATAATTCCCGGTCATGAACCCCAAAAACTTGGTAGTTCAATCCCATGGCATTACACAACTTCGCACAACTAACCAGCAAGTGCACTGGGTCGTCCAAGTAATACCTTACGTGAGTAAGGGTCGATCCCACGGAGATTGTTAGTATGAAGCAAGCTATGGTCATCTTGCAAATCTTAGTCAGGCAGACTCAAATGTATATGGTGATGAACGAAAATAACATAAAAGATAAAGATAGAGATACTTATGTAATTCATTAGTAGGAACTTCAGATAAGCGCATGAAGATGCCTTCCCTTCCGTCTCTCTGCTTTCCTACTGTCTTCATCCAATCCTTCTTACTCCTTTCCATGGCAAGCTCGTGTAGGGTTTCACCGTTGTCAATGGCTACCTCCCATCCTCTCAGTGAAAGCGATTGCATATGCTCTGTCACAGCATAGCGGAATTCAGCTGTCGGTTCTCGGTCAGGCCGGAATAATATCCATCGATACTTTTGCGTCTGTCACTAACGCCCCGCCTGCTAGGAGTTTGAAGCACGTCACAGTCATTCAGTCATTGAATCCTACTCAGAATACCACAGACAAGGCTAGACCTTCCGGATTCTCTTGAATGCTGCCATCAGGTCCTGCCTATACCACGAAGATTTCGATTAAAGAATCCAAGAGATATTCACTAGAGCCTTGGTTGCTTGTAGAACAAAAGTGGTTGTCAGTCACCTTGTTCATAAGTGAGAATGATGATGAGTGTCACGGATCATCACATTCATCAAGTTGAAGAACAAGTGATATCTTAGAACAAGAACAAGCAGAATTGAATGGAAGAACAATAGTAATTGCATTAATACTCGAGGTACAGCAGAGCTCCACACCTTAATCTATGGTGTGTAGAAACTCCACCGTTGAAAATACATAAGCATAAGGTCTAGGCATGGCCGAATGGCCAGCCTCCCAATGATCTAAGATAGCATAAAACGAAGATAGCTACCAAAAGTCTCTTAATACAATAGTAAAAGGTCCTACTTATAGATAACTAGTAGCCTAAGGTTTACAGAAATGAGTAAATGACATAAAAATCCACTTCCGGGCCCACTTGGTGTGTGTTTGGGCTGAGCAATGAAGCAACTTCGTGTAGAGACTCTTCTTGGAGTTAAACGCCAGCTTTTATGCCAGTTTGGGCGTTTAACTCCCATTTGGGTGACAGTTCCAGCGTTTAACGCTGGGATTTCTTGAGGTGACTTTGAACGCCGGTTTGGGCCATCAAATCTTGGGCAAAGTATGGACTATCATATATTGCTGGAAAGCCCAGGATGTCTACTTTCCAACGCCGTTAAGAGCGCGCCAATTGGGCTTCTGTAGCTCCAGAAAATTTACTTCGAGTGCAGGGAGGTCAGAATCCAACAGCATCTGCAGTCCTTTTTAGTCTCTGAATCTGATTTTTGCTCAGGTCCCTCAATTTCAGCCAGAAAATACCTGAAATCACAGAAAAACACACAAACTCATAGTAAAGTCCAGAAAAGTGAATTTTAACTAAAAACTAATAAAAATATAATAAAATCTAAACTAAATATACTAAAAACATACTAAAAACAATGCCAAAAAGCGTACAAATTATCCGCTCATCACAACACCAAACTTAAATTGTTGCTTGTCCCCAAGCAACTGAAAACAAGATAAAAAGAAGAGAATATGCAATGAATTCCAAAAACATCTATGAAGATCAGTATTAATTAGATGAGCGGGGCTTTTAGCTTTTTGCCTCTGAACAGTTTTGGCATCTCACTCTATCCTTTGAAATTCAGAATGGTTGGCTTCTTTAGGAACTCAGAATCCAGATAGTGTTATTGATTCTCCTAGTTAAGTATGATGATTCTTGAACACAGCTACTTTATGAGTCTTGGCCGTGGCCCAAAGCACTCTGTCTTCCAGTATTACCACCGGATACATACATGCCACAGACACATAATTGGGTGAACCTTTTCAGATTGTGACTCAGCTTTGCTAAAGTCCCCAATTAGAGGTGTCCAGGGTTCTTAAGCACACTCTTATTGCCTTGGATCATAACTTTATTCTTTCTTTTTCTCTTTTTTTTTTTTCGTTTCTTTCTTTTTTTTTTGTATTCACTGCTTTTTCTTGCTTCAAGAACCATTTTTAATGATTTTTCAGATTCTCAGTAACATGTCTCCTTTTTCATCATTCTTTCAAGAGCCAACCTTCATGAACCACAAATTCAAGATACATATGCACTGTTTAAGCATACATTCAGAAGACAAAAGTAATGCCACCACATCAAAATAATTAAACTATTATAAAATTCAAAATTCATGCAATTCTTTCCTTTTTTCTCAATTAAGCACGTTTTTATTCAAGAAAGGTGATGGATTCATAGGACATTCATAACTTTAAGGCATAGACACTAAGACACTAATGATCACAAGACACAAACATGGATAAACATAAGCATAAAATTCGAAAAACAGAAGAATAAAGAGCAAGGAAATTAAAGAACGGGTCCACCTTAGTGATGGCGGCTCTTTCTTCCTCTTGAAGATCCTATGGAGTGCTTGAGCTCCTCAATGTCTCTTCCTTGTCTTTGTTGCTCCTCCCTCATGATTCTTTGGTCTTCTCTAATTTCATGAAGGATGATGGAGTGTTCTTGATGCTCCACCCTTAGTTTGGTGATGGGCTTGTCCTCATCAATGGGGGTGTCTCCTTCTATGTCAACTCCAACTGAATAACAGAGGTGACAAATGAGATGAGGAAAGGCTAGCCTTGCCAAGGTGGAAGACTTGTCCGCCACCTTATAAAGCTCTTGGGCTATAACCTCATGAACTTCCACTTCTTCTCCAATCATGATGCTATGAATCATGATGGCCCGGTCTAGAGTAACTTCGGACCGGTTGCTAGTGGGAATGATTGAGCGTTGAATGAACTCCAACCATCCTCTAGCCATGGGTTTGAGGTCATGCCTTCTCAATTGAACCGGCTTGCCTCTTGAGTCTCTCTTCCATTGTGCGCCCTCTTCACATATGACTGTGAGGACTTGGTCCAACCTTTGATCAAAGTTGACCCTTCTTGTGTAAGGATGTTCATCTCCTTGCATCATAGGCAAGTTGAACGCTACCCTCACACTTTCTGGACTGAAATCCAAGTATTTCCCCCGAACCATAGTAAGATAATTCTTTGGATTCGGGTTCACACTTTGATCATGGTTCTTGGTGATCCATGCATTGGCATAGAACTCTTGAACCATTAAGATTCCGACTTGTTGAATGGGGTTGGTAAGCACTTCCCAACCTCTTCTTCGGATCTCATGGCGGATCTCCGGATATTCACCCTTTTTGAGTGAAAAGGGGACCTCGGGGATCACCTTCTTCAAGGCCACAACTTCATAGAAGTGGTCTTGATGCACCCTTGAGATGAATCTATCCATCTTCCATGACTCGGAGGTGGAAGCTTTTGCCTTTCCTTTCCTCTTTTTAGAGGTTTCTCCGGCCTTGGATGCCATAAATGGTTATGGAAAAACAAAAAGCAATGCTTTTACCACACCAAACTTAAAATGTTTGCTCGTCCTCGAGCAAAAGAAGAAAGAAGAGAGTAGAAGAAGAAGAAATGAGGAGAAAGGGAATGGCTTAGTATTCGGCCAAGGGGGAGAGAGATGGTGTTTAAGGTGTGTGAAAATGAAGGAGTGAAGGAGGGTTTATATAGGAGGGAGGGAGAGGGATGTTCGGCCATTTGAGGGTGGGTTTGGGTGGGAAAGTGGTTTGAATTTGAATGGTGGGGTAGGTGGGGTTTTATGAAGGATGGATGTGAGTGGTGAAGAGAAAGAAGGGATTTGATAGGTGAGGGGTTTTTGGGGAAGAGGTATTGAGGTGATTGGTGAATGGGGGAAGAAGAGAGAGAGTGGTGGTGGGGTAGGTGGGGGTCCTGTGGGGTCCACAGATCCTATGGTGTCAAGGAAAAGTCATCCCTGCACCAAATGGCATCAAAATCCACGTTTTGAGCCATTTCTGGCGTTAAACGCCGGACTGATGCCCATTCCTGGCGTTTAACGCCAGGTTCTTGCCCTTTTCTGGCGTTTAACGCCAGTCTGGTGCCCCTTTCTGGCGTTAAACGCCCAGAATGGTGCCAGACTGGGCGTTAAACGCCCAACTGCTAGGCTTACTGGCGTTTGAACGCCAGCAACATCTTCCTCCAGGGTGTGCTGTTTTTCTTCCTGTTTTTCATTTTGTTTTTGCTTTTTTCATTGATTTTGTGACTTCTCATGATCATCAACCTACAAAAAAGATAAAGTAACAAAAGGAAATAGTTAATTATAAAACATTGGGTTGCCTCCCAACAAGCGCTTCTTTAATGTCATTAGCTTGACAGAGGACTCTCATGGAGCCTTACAGATATTCAGAGCAATGTGGGAACCTCCCAACACCAAACTTAGAGTTTGAATGTGGGGGTTCAACACCAAACTTAGAGTTTGGTTGTGGCCTCCCAACACCAAACTTAGAGTTTGACTGTGGGGGCTCTGTTTGTCTCTGATTTGAGAGAAGCTCTTCATGCTTCTTCTCCATGGTGACAGAGGGATATCCTTGAGCCTTAAACACCAAGGATTTTTCATTCACTTGAATGATCAGTTCACCTCTATCAACATCAATCACAGCCTTTGCTGTGGCTAGGAAGGGTCTGCCAAGGATGATGGATTCATCCATGCACTTCCCAGTCTCTAGGACTATGAAGTTAGTAGGGATGTAATGGTCTTCAACTTTTACCAAAACATTCTCTACAAGTCCATGAGCTTGTTTTCTTGAGTTGTCTGCCATCTCTAGTGAGATTTTTGCAGCTTGCACCTCAAAGATCCCTAGCTTCTCCATTACAGAGAGAGGCATGAGGTTTACACTGACCCTAAGTCACACAGGGCCTTCTTGAAGGTCATGGTGCCTATGGTACAAGGTATGGAAAACTTCCCAGGATCTTGTCTCTTTTGAGGTAATTTCTGCCTAGACAAGTCATCCAGTTCTTTGGTGAGCAAAGGAGGTTCATCCTCCCAAGTCTCATTTCCAAATAACTTGTCATTTAGCTTCATGATTGCTCCAAGGTATTTAGCAACTTGCTCTTCAGTGACATATTCATCCTCTTCAGAGGATGAATACTCATCAGAGCTCATGAAAGGCAGAAGTAAGTCCAATGGAATCTCTATGGTCTCATTTTGAGCCTCAGAATTCCATGGTTCCTCATTGGGGAACTCAGAGGAGGTTGGTGCACGCCCATTGAGGTCTTCCTCAGTGGCGTCCACCTCCTCTCTTTCCTCTCCATATTCGGCCATGGTTATGGCTTTGCACTCTCCTTTTGGATTTTCTTCTGTATTACTTGGGAGAGTACTATGAGGGAGTTCAGTAACTTTCTTGCTCAGGTGTCCCACTTGTGCCTCCAAATTCCTAATGGAGGACCTTGTTTCAGTCATGAAACTTTGAGTGGTTTTGATTAGATCAGAGACCATTGTTGCTAAGTCAGAGGTATTCTGCTTAGAACCCTCTGTCTGTTGCTGAGAAGATGATGGAAAAGGCTTGCCATTGCTAAACCTGTTTCTTCCACCATTATTGTTATTGAAACCTTGTTGAGGTCTTTCTTGATTCTTCCATGAGAAATTTGGATGATTTCTCCATGAAGAATTATAGGTGTTTCCATAGGGTTCTCCTAGGTAATTCACCTCTTCCATTGAAGGGTTCTCAGGATCATAGGCTTCTTCTTCAGATGAAGCATCCTTAGTACTGCTTGGTGCATTTTGCATTCCAGACAGACTCTGAGAAATTAGATTGACCTGTTGAGTCAATATCTTATTCTGAGCCAGTATGGCATTCAGAGTATCAATCTCAAGAACTCCTTTCTTCTGACTAGTCCCATTGTTCACAGGATTCCTTTCAGAAGTGTACATGAATTAGTTATTTGCAACCATTTCAATGAGCTCTTGAGCCTCTGTAGGCGTCTTCTTCAGATGAAGAGATCCTCCAGCAGAGCTATCCAAAGACATCTTGGATAGTTCAGAGAGACCATCATAGAAAATACCTATGATGCTCCATTCAGAAAGCATGTCTGAGGGACATTTTCTGATTAATTGTTTGTATCTTTCCCAAGCTTCATAGAGGGATTCTCCATCCTTCTGTCTGAAGGTTTGGACTTCCACTCTAAGCTTCCTCCATTTTTGAGGTGGAAAGAACTTTGCCAAGAAGGCATTGACTAGCTTTTCCCAAGAGTCCAGGCTATCTTTAGGTTGTGAGTCCAACCATATTTTAGCTCTGTCTCTTACAGCAAAAGGGAATAGCATCAGTCTGTAGACCTCAGGGTCAACCCCATTAGTCTTGACTGTGTCACAGATTTGCAAGAACTCAGCTAAAAACTGATGAGGATCTTCCATTGGAAGTCCATGGAACTTGCAATTCTGTTGCATTAGAGAAACTAATTGAGGCTTAAGCTCAAAGTTGTTTGCTCCAATGGCAGGGATAGAGATGCTTCTCCCATAGAAGTCGGGAGTAGGTGCAGTAAAGTCACCCAGCACCTTCCTTGCATTGTTGGCATTGTTGTTGTTTTCGGCTGCCATGTCTTCTTCTTCTTTGAAGAATTCGGTCAGGTCCTCTAAAGAGAGTTGTGCTTTGGCTTCTCTTAGCTTTCTCTTCAAGGTTCTTTCAGGTTTAGGGTCCGCTTCAACAAGAATGCCTTTGTCTCTGCTCCTGCTCATATGAAAGAGAAGAGAACAAGAAGATGTGGAATCCTCTATGTCACAGTATAGAGATTCCTTGAGGTGTCAGAGGAAAAGAAAAAATAGAAGAAAGAAGGTAGAAGAATTCGAACTTTATTAGATAGAGTTCGAATTGTGCATTAAGAAGGAGTAGTACTCCATAAATAGAAGGATGTGAGAAGGAGGGAAGTAATTTTCGAAAATTAAGTGAAAGATTTTGAAAAATATTTTTGAAAAACATTACTTAATTTTCGAAAATGAGAGTGGGAAAGAAATAAGATGATTTTTGAAAAAGATTTTGAAATTAGAAATCAAAAAGATTTGATTGAAAACTATTTTGAAAAAGATGTGATTAAAGAGATATGATTGAAAAGATTTGATTTGAAAACAATTTTAAAAGATATGTTTTGAAAACAATTTTTAAAAGATTTGATTTTGAAAATTAATGACTTGGCTAACAAGAAAAGATATGATTCAAACATTAAACCTTCCTCAACAGAAAAGGTAACATATTTGAGATGTTCAATCAAATCATTAATTGTTAGTAAGTATCTTTGAAAAAGGAAAGGAATTGATTTTGAAAACATTTGATTGAAAAGATATGATTTAAAAAAGATTTGATTTTGAAAAACTTTGAAAACTTGAAAAAAAAATGATTTGAAAAACAAAATCTTCCCCCTTTGCCATCCTGGCGTTAAACGCCCAGAATGGCCTCCATTCTGGCGTTTAACGCCCAAAATGCACCCTTTTTGGGCGTTAAACGCCCAACCAGGTACCCTGGCTGGCGTTTAAACGCCAGTCTGTCTTCTTCACTGGGCGTTTTGAACGCCCAGCTTTTTCTGTATAATTCCTCTGCAGCATGTTCTGAATCTTCAATTCTTTGTATTATTGACTTGAAAAGACACAAATTAAAAATATTTTTGGATTTTTAATAATCAAAATGCAACAAGAATGAAATAACAATGCATGCAAGACACCAAACTTAGCAGTTTGTATACTACTGACACTATATGAGACACAAACATTCAAGCCAAAAGAATTCAAAGATCAGAGTAAGAAATCATCAAGAATTATTTGAAGATCCTTAAGATACATGAATGAATGTATGTAATTGACACCAAACTTAAGATGAGACTAGACTCAAACAAGAGATTTTTGGATTTTATGATTTTTTTTTTATTTTTTTTTGTGTTTTTCGAAAATTAAGTGGAGAAAGATATCAAAATTCTTAATGAGAATTCCAGGAATCAGTGCAATGTTAGTCTAAGACTCCGGTCCAGGAATTAGACATAGCTTCACAGCCAGCCAAGCTTTCAAAGAAAGCTTCGGTCCAAAACACTAGACATGGCCAAAGGCCAGCCAAGCCTTAGCAGATCACTGCTCCAAAAGCAAGATTGATAAAAATCAACAAGCTCTTGTGATGATAAGTTGAAACCTCGGTCCAATGAAATTAGACATGGCTTCTCAGCCAGCCAGATGTCAACAAATCATCATGAAACTCTAGAATTCATCTTCAAGAATTTCGAAAAAAAAAATTCCTAATCTAAGCAACAAGATGAACCGTCAGTTGTCCAAACTTGAACAATCCCCGGCAACGGCGCCAAAAACTTGGTGCTGTTGCCGGATCTTGGCACTGATGTTACCAAAAGCTTGCTCAAAACTTGAACAATCCCCGGCAACAGCGCCAAAAACTTGGTGCTGTTGCCGGATCTTGGCACTGATGTTACCAAAAGCTTGCTCAAAACTTGAACAATCCCCGGCAACGGCGCCAAAAACTTGGTGCGCGAAATTGTGAACAATACTTTTCACAACTCTCATAATCCCCGGTCATGAACCCCAAAAACTTGGTAGTTCAATCCCATGGCATTACACAACTTCGCACAACTAACCAGCAAGTGCACTGGGTCGTCCAAGTAATACCTTACGTGAGTAAGGGTCGATCCCACGGAGATTGTTAGTATGAAGCAAGCTATGGTCATCTTGCAAATCTTAGTCAGGCAGACTCAAATGTATATGGTGATGAACGAAAATAACATAAAAGATAAAGATAGAGATACTTATGTAATTCATTGGTAGGAACTTCAGATAAGCGCATGAAGATGCCTTCCCTTCCGTCTCTCTGCTTTCCTACTGTCTTCATCCAATCCTTCTTACTCCTTTCCATGGCAAGCTCGTGTAGGGTTTCACCGTTGTCAATGGCTACCTCCCATCCTCTCAGTGAAAGCGATTGCATATGCTCTGTCACAGCATAGCGGAATTCAGCTGTCGGTTCTCGGTCAGGCCGGAATAATATCCATCGATACTTTTGCGTCTGTCACTAACGCCCCGCCTGCTAGGAGTTTGAAGCACATCACAGTCATTCAGTCATTGAATCCTACTCAGAATACCACAGACAAGGCTAGACCTTCCAGATTCTCTTGAATGCTGCCATCAGGTCCTGCCTATACCACGAAGATTTCGATTAAAGAATCCAAGAGATATTCACTAGAGCCTTGGTTGCTTGTAGAACAAAAGTGGTTGTCAGTCACCTTGTTCATAAGTGAGAATGATGATGAGTGTCACGGATCATCACATTCATCAAGTTGAAGAACAAGTGATATCTTAGAACAAGAACAAGCGGAATTGAATGGAAGAACAATAGTAATTGCATTAATACTCGAGGTACAGCAGAGCTCCACACCTTAATCTATGGTGTGTAGAAACTCCACCGTTGAAAATACATAAGCATAAGGTCTAGGCATGGCCGAATGGCCAGCCTCCCAATGATCTAAGATAGCATAAAACGAAGATAGCTACCAAAAGTCTCTTAATACAATAGTAAAAGGTCCTACTTATAGATAACTAGTAGCCTAAGGTTTACAGAAATGAGTAAATGACATAAAAATCCACTTCCGGGCCCACTTGGTGTGTGTTTGGGCTGAGCAATGAAACAATTTCGTGTAGAGACTCTTCTTGGAGTTAAACGCCAGCTTTTATGCCAGTTTGGGCGTTTAACTCCCATTTGGGTGCCAGTTCCAGCGTTTAACGCTGGGATTTCTTAAGGTGACTTTGAACGCCGGTTTGGGCCATCAAATCTTGGGCAAAGTATGGACTATCATATATTGCTGGAAAGCCCAGGATGTCTACTTTCCAACGCCGTTGAGAGCGCGCTAATTGGGCTTCTGTAGCTCCAGAAAATTCACTTCGAGTGCAGGGAGGTCAGAATCCAACAGCATCTGCAGTCCTTTTTAGTCTCTGAATCAGATTTTTGCTCAGGTCCCTCAATTTCAGCCAGAAAATACCTGAAATCACAGAAAAACACACAAACTCATAGTAAAGTCTAGAAAAGTGAATTTTAACTAAAAACTAATAAAAATATAATAAAATCTAAACTAAATATACTAAAAACATACTAAAAACAATGCCAAAAAGCGTACAAATTATCCGCTCATCACCAACCTTGATACACACACTTGTTCGTTCTCTTGAGGACGACCTGGGATCAATACTCTCGGTTAATTTATATTGGGTTGAACTTGTGACAACCAAATTAAACTTTGATTGAGAGTTATTTGTCGGTTTGGAACTATACTTGCAACGCACTTCTCATTGATAAATTCTAGACTGACGATTACCCTTCGTCAAATTTTTGGCGCTGTTGTCGGAGAACTGGTTGCAATGTGTGTCTTAATGTTGGTTATATGAATATGTAGATAGTGTACATAGTTTACTTGCTTTAGTTTGTTTTTATTTTAGGTCTTTTGAATGCATAAGCTTATGGTTTCCGAGTTGAATGACTCGGTCACAACCGAATCCTAGTCTAGCCAAATTTGATCCTGAGCTTGAAAGAACTTTACTTCACATTTGGCAAGCTAGACGTCGGTTGGATTATACGGCTAGTGCATCGGCCTCTTTTGAGGAACTTTCCGACACACTAATCGAATTCAAGAGCGATTTAGAATCGTCATTCAACGAAGGAACTTCTTATTCCTCTGTTGGGACTGTTGACATATCCTTGAGTACTACAGGTGATAATCATATGGCAAAGCCTTGAAGGATCACCTTGCATGAGCAAGGTGCACCGGATCTTGTTCTTCAACCACTACAAGCATGGTATCCAAATTTAGATCCAAATTTTGAATTGAAGAATAGCTTGATCAATTTGTTGCCTAAGTATCATGGATTGCCGGACCAAGACCCCATTAAACACCTCAAGGATTTCCAAATGGCTTGTTCTACTGCTAGGAGGCATAGCTCTGATGAAGTTGCTGCTATGGTCTTTGCTTTTCCCTTCTCTCTTGAGGGGCAAGCAAAGGAGTAGTTTTACTCCCAGTCTGACGAAGTGGTAACTGACTGAGATCTATTGAGAAGGGAATTCTTGGATAATTTCTTCCCTCCAAAAAGAACTGACTACATCTGGAAGAAAATTTATAGCCTTATGCAAAGGGACCAAGAGACACTCTCTGAGTACTGGACTAGATTCAAGAGATTGTTGGAGTCTTGTCCCCATTATAGGATGGATGACCCTTTGCTTATTAGCTACTTTTGAGGAGGCCTTTGTGCTTAATTGCTTTGTTTATTGTTGATTGCTTGCATTGCGTAGTTGTTAGATTTTATATTTCTTACAATTTATTGTGCTTTTCTTTATTGCCTTCCAAGTGTTTGACAAAATGCTTGGTTTGATGCTAGAGTAGCTTTTGAGCATTCTTGACCTGAAAAAAGAAATTGGGCAATCTTGAGTCATCAACACCCAACTTAGATTGGTGATCTAGAGTTGTTAGTCAATATCATTTCCATTGACTCTAATCTCTTGCTAATTCAATTAGTGAGTTGATTAGAACTTTTGGATTGAGATTAACTAGTCTTATTTGACTTTCTCTCGTGTGAAGATAACTTTGTACCTTCTTCCAATGCTAGAGTTAACTAGATTAGATAAATTCTTGTTAATTATTGTTATTAGTGACTAAGATAGAAAGCCTATATCCTCAATCCTTGCCATGAATGTCTTTTTTTTCTATTAATTACTTTTTTTTAGTTATTTGATTTACCTTTCTTGCTTTTATATTTTCTTGTCCCTTTTATAAAATCAAACCCCTTGTTCCTTCATAGCCAATAATTGACCACTCCATTGCAATTTCTTGTGAGACGACCCGAGGTTTAAATACTTCAGTTATTTTTATTGGGGTTTGTTACTTGTGACAACCAACTTTAAATTTGATGTAAGAGTTATTTGCTGGTTTAGAGCTATGCTTACAACGAAGTTCTTATTTCCAATAAGAAAATTCTAGACCGACAATAAACCTTGTATCAAATTTATGGCGCCATTGCTGGGGAATTGCAATGGTGCTATGTTATTAGCTATTGTATATATGTTAATATGCTTCTTTGTTAATTTTTGCTTGCTTTAGGAGTTAGTTTTCATTAGTTCTTATTAGTTTTTTTTATTTTCCATTACTATTATGAATTCTCACCGTTTTGGCTATGAGTTTGGTTCAAATTATGTTGTAGGAAATGAGAACTACCATAACAATATGCATCAAGGATGGAACAATCAAAGATGGGAGGAACCTCAAAGGATTGATCAAGCTCCTTGGCAACAACCTCTTCCGGTCCCTTATAGGTATAATTCCACTCCTAACGCATATCAATCTAATAGATGTGGTGACCCTCATTGTGGTTGTCAACAACCACCACCATATGCCTTTGAACCACTCCCTCAACATAGTTTTGAACCATCTTACTTACAAGCCCTCTACCACCAAACACCTCCATATGACCCTAACCCATATCCACCATACCAACCACCATATGAACCATACTTAGAGCCACCACGATTCCAACACCAATACTCCCATGAACCATAATTTTCTCATACACTACCTCAAAACTTTCACCAATATGAACCACCTTCCAACTACAATACCTTTCCCTCAAATAATGAACCCTCTCTTCCACCACTGCCCCCCAATGAAGCCCTCATGCTAGAACTAAGAGATCTTGACTCTCTGATGAGCGGATATTTTGTACGCTTTTTGGGGGTAATTTCATGTAGATTTTAGCATGTTTTAATTAGTTTTTAGTTAATTATTATTAGTTTTTAGGCAAAAATCATATTTCTGGACTTTACTATGAGTTTGTGTGTTTTTCTGTGATTTCAGGTATTTTCTGGCTGAAATTGAGGGAGCTGAGCAAAAATCTGACTTAGGCTGAAAAAGGACTGCTGATGCTGTTGGATCCTGACCTCCCTGCACTCGAAATGGATTTTCTTGAGCTACAGGAGTCCAATTGGCGCGCTCTCAACGGCGTTGGAAAGTAGACATCCAGGGCTTTCCAGCAATATATAATAGTCCATACTTTGCGCAAGGATAGACGACGTAACTTGGCGTTGAACGCCAAGTACATGCTGCTGTCTGGAGTTAAACGCCAGAAAAACGTCATGATCCGGAGTTGAACGCCCAAAACACGTCAAAACCTGGAGTTTGACGCCAAGAAAGGCCTTTACACGTGAAAAGCTTTAGTCTCAGCCCAGCACACACCAAGTGGGCCCCAGAAGTGGATTTCTGCACCAATTATCTTAGTTTATTCATTTTTCTGTAAACCTAGGTTACTAGTTTACTATTTAAACAACTTTTAGAGACTCATCTTGTACCTCATGACATTTTCAGATCTGAATTACATACTTTTGACGGCATGAGTCTCTAAACTCCATTGTTGGGGGTGAGGAGCTCTGCAGCGTCTCAATGATTTAATATAATTCCTTTGTTTTCCATTCAAACACGCTTGTTCCTATCTAAGATGTTTATTCGCGCCTAACTGTGGAGAAGGTGATGATCCGTGACACTCATCACCTTCCTCAACCCATGAACGTGTGCCTGACAACCACCTCCGTTCTACATCAGATTGAATGAATATCTCTTAGATTCCCCAACAGAATCTTCGTGGTATAAGCTGGATTGATGGCAGCATTCATGAGAATCCGGAAAGTCTAAACCTTGTCTGTGGTATTCCGAGTAGGATTCCGGGATTGAATGACTGTGACATGCTTCAAACTTTAACCTGCTGGGCGTTAGTGACAGACGCAAAAGAGGGATTCTATTCCAGTAGGAGCGGGAACCAACCGGTGATTGGCCGTACTGTGACAGAGTGCGTGCATTAGCTTTCACTGCGAGGATGGGAAGTAGCCACTGACAACGGTGACACCCTACAAAGAGCTTGCCATGGAAGGAACCAGGCGTGTGAGAAGAGGACTTCAAGGAAGAGTAGAAATTCAAAGGACAAAGCATCTCCAAAACTCCAACATATTCTCCATTACTGCACAACAAGTAACGCTAGTACTCTTTATTATTCCAATATATTCCATAATCCTTTATAAACAAATAACTCTGTTGTTCAAGTAGCCCAAACAATTTTCTTGAAATCCTGACTAAGACAAATAAAATAAACATTGATTGCTTCAAACCAATAATCTCTGTGGATTCGACCCTTACTCACGTAAGGTATTACTTGGACGACCCAGTACACTTGCTGGTCAGTTGAACGAAGTTGATCTTGGACCATATTCTATTATCATATTCTATAAAGAGATACAATTTCGTCCACCAAGTTTTTGGCGCCGTTGCCGGGGATTATTGAGTTTGGACAATTGAAGGCTTATTTTATTTCTTAGATTAGGAATATAGTATTGATGTTACAGAGTCATTAAATTTGAGTCTTTTATTCCCTTTTCAAAAATATTTTTCGAAAATATTACTTTTTTTCTTATTAATTGTTAATTCTTCGTGAGTCTAGTGTCTTGTTCTAAGTTTGGTGTCAATTGCATCTTTTATATCTTTCTTTGAAATTTTCGTGTGAGTGTCCTTTGTTTTTCCTTAATCTTCAAGTTGTTCTTGTTTATTTTTCTTGTTTGATCTTTAATTTTTCTTGTTCTGTGTCTTTTCTTGTTTTTCTTGTGCTTTTTCAAAACATTAGTTTTTTTTAAAAAAAAAAAAAATTTTATTTTATCCATAAAAATAATACATCTTTAAAATACATTACATTTTTAATTCAGTTGGTTATAGTGTTGGCTTATGTTCTTGGCAATTGGGCACTTTCTTTTTAAAATCCTTTTTCAAAAATAGTTTTTCTTGATTTAATCTTGTGCCAAACTTTAAGTTTGGTGTTTTCTTGTTAATCTTTCATATTTTCGAAAATTTCATCAAAGTTTTCTAAAAATTTTAAGTTTGGTGTTCTTCTTTGTGTTCTTGGTGTTCTTGTGAATCTTCAAGGTGTTCTTGAGTTTTTCTTGTGTCTTGATCTTAAAATTTTTAAGTTTGGTGTTCCTTGGTGTTTTCCCTCCAAAAATTTTCGAAAAATAAGGAGCATTGGATCTAAAGATTTTAAGTCTTGTGTCTTTTGTGTGTTTTTTCTCTCTTTCACCATAAAATTCAAAATTCAAAAAAAAATTTATTTTCTAACTAATTTTGAACTACTTTTTCGAAAATTTTATATAAAAATTCAATTTTCAATTTCAAAATATTTTCGCTTTCTTTTATTTATTTCATTTTTATTTTATTTTTTAAAAAAAAAATTTATTTTCATAAAATATTTTCAAAATATTTTTATATATTCCTTCTTTTTTTATTTATTTTATTTATTCCACAACTATAAAATAAATAATTATCAACATATAAATTATCCCTTGTGATCTAGTATGGAAGCAAGTGGGAATGAACAGTCCAAGAGGACTCTGGGGTCATATGCTAACCCCACTACTGCTTCATATGGGAGTAGTATTTGTATACCCTCCATTGGAGTTAGTAGCTTTGAGCTGAATCCTCAGCTCATTATCATGGTGCAGCAAAACTGCCAGTATTCTGGTCTTCCACATGAAGAACCTACAGAGTTTCTGGCACAATTTCTGCAAATTGCTGATACAGTACATGATAAGAAAGTGGATCAGGATATCTACAGATTACTACTGTTTCCATTTGCTGTAAAAGATCAAGCTAAGAGGTGGTTAAATAACCAGCCTAAGAACAGCATAAAAACATGGAAACAGCTGTCAGAAAAATTCCTGAATCACTATTTCCCTCCCAAACGGATGACACAGCTAAGGCTAAACATCCAAGGCTTCAAACAAGGAGATAATGAATCCCTTTATGATGCTTGGGAGAGATACAGAGAGATGCTAAGAAAATGCCCCTCTGAAATGTTTTCAGAATGGGTGCAATTAGACATCTTCTACTATGGGCTTACAGAAAAAGCTCAGATTTCTCTAGACCACTCAGCTGGTGGATCTATACACATGAGAAAAACAATTGAAGAAGCTCAAGAGCTTATTGATACAGTTGCCAGAAATCAACATATGTATCTAAGCAGTGAATCTTCCATGAAAGGAGAAGCTAAAACAGTAACTGCAGAACTCAGTCCGGTGGATCAGGCTAATGAATTTAATCAGCAATTAGACTTTCTAACTCAGCAGCTAGCCGAATTCAAGGAGATATTACAGGAAACAAGAATGGCAAACAGGAACATGGAAGTGCAATTAAAGCAAACAGAAAAATGACTGTCAAAACAAATAGTAGAAGAATGCCAAGCAGTTCAATTAAGAAGTGGGAAAACATTAAATACCTCACTTCAAAGCAGCAAGAAGCAAGGACATGAACGAATAGCTAATCAAAATCCCTCTGAGGACAAGCAGAGCCCAGAAAGGGATAAAGCTGGCGCTGAACGCCCAGACCATGCTGATTCCTGGCGTTCAACGCTAGAAACAAGCTTGAATCTGGCGTTGAACGCCCAAAAGGAGCATGGTTCTAGCGTTCAAACGCCAGTAACAAGCAAGGAAGTGGCGTCTAACGCCACTCCAGCTCCTACCTCTGGCATTCAATTGCCAGTAGGGAATCAGTCACATACAAGTGCTGATAACAAGGCTTCCCAACCCACTTCTGTAGGTAATAAACCTGCAGCAACTAAGGTTGAGGAATACAGAGCCAAAATGCCTTATCCTCAAAAACTCCGCCAAGCGGAACAAGATAAGCAATTTGCCCGCTTTGCAGACTATCTCAGGACTCTTGAAATAAAGATTCCGTTTGCAGAAGCACTTGAGCAAATACCCTCTTATGCTAAGTTCATGAAAGAGATCTTAAGTCATAAGAAGGATTGGAGGGAGACTGAAAAGGTTTACCTCACTGAAGAATGCAGTGCAGTCATTCTAAAAAGCTTACCTGATGAGCGGATAATTTGTATACTTTTTGGCATTGTTTTTAGTATGTTTTTGATATCTTTTAGTTAGATTTTAGTACATTTTTATTAGTTTTTTATTTAAAATTCACTTTTCTGGACTTTACTATGAGTTTGTGTGTTTTTCTGTGATTTCAGGTATTTTCTGGCTGAAATTGAGGGACCTGAGCAAAAATCTGATTCAGAGACCAAAAAGGACTGCAGATGCTGTTGGATTCTGACCTCCCTGCACTCGAAGTGGATTTTCTGGAGCTACAGAAGCCCAATTGGCGCGCTCTCAACGGTGTTGGAAAGTAGACATCCAGGGCTTTCCAGCAATATATAATAGTCCATACTTTGTCCAAGATTTGATGGCCCAAACCCGCAAAGCAATCCGGCCTCAGGAATTCCAGCGTTAAACGCCGGAACAGGAATAAAAGTTGGAGTTAAACGCCCAAACTGGCATGGGAGCTGGCGTTTAACTCCAGAAAGGTCTCTACACGAATTTCCTTGATTGCTCAGCCCAAGCACACACCAAGTGGGCCCGGAAGTGGATTTTATGTCATTTACTCATCTTTGTACACCTAGGCTACTAGTTATCTATAAGTAGGACCTTTTACTATTGTATTTGTATCGAGACTTTGGTAGCAATCGAGACTTTGGTAGCTATCTTTGTTTTATGCTATCTTAGACCTCTGGGAGGCTGGCCATTCGGCCATGCCTAGACCCTGTTCTTATGTATTTTCAACGGTGGAGTTTCTACACACCATAGATTAAGGGTGTGGAGCTCTGCTGTACCTCGAGTATTAATGCAATTACTATTGTTCTTCCATTCAATTCCGCTTGTTCTTTACCAAGATATCACTTGTTCTTCAACATGATGATGGTGATGATTGACGCCCATCACCACTCTCACCTATGAACAAGGTGACTGACAACCATTCTTGTTCTACAAGCATTCGAGGCTTAGTGAATATCTCTTGGATTCTTCGGAGTCTTCGTGGTATAGGCAGGACCTGATGGCAGCATTCAAGAGAATCCGGAAGGTCTAACCTTGTCTGTGGTGTTCTGAGTAGGATTCAATGACTGAATGACTGTGACGTGCTTCAAACCCTGAGGGCGGGGGCGTTAGTGATAACGCAAAAGAATCACTGGATTCTATTCCGCGCCTGATTGAGAACCGACAGATGAATTCCGCTATGCCGTGACAGGACATATGCAATCGCTTTCACTGAGAGGATGGGAGGTAGCTGCTGACAACAGTGAGACCCTATACGAGCTTGCCATGGAAAGGAGTAAGAAAGGATTGGATGAAGGCTGTAGGAAAGCAGAGAGACGGAAGGGAAGGCATCTTCATACACTTGTCTGAAGCTCATACACCAATGATATACATAAGTATCACTATCTTTATCTTTTATGTTATTTTCGTTCATCATCATCATATACATTTGAGTTTGCCTGACTAAGATTTACAAGATGACCATAGCTTGCTTCAATACTAACAATCTCCGTGGGATCGACCCTTACTCACGTAAGGTTTTATTACTTGGACGACCCAGTGCACTTGCTGGTTAGTTGTGCGAAGTTGTGTAATGCCATGGTATTGAGCCACCAAGTTCTTGGAGCCATTACCGGGGATTATTTGAGTTGTGAAAAAAGTATTGTTCACAATTTCGCCGACCAAGTTTTTGGCGCCGTTGCCGGGGATTGTTCATGTTTTGAGCAAGCTTTTGGTAACATCAGAGCCAAGATCCGGCAACAACATCAAATTTTTGGTGTTATTGCCCGGGATTGTTTAGGCTGGACAACTGACGGTTCATCTTGTTGCTTAGATTAGGTATTTTTTTTCGAAATTCTTGAAGGTGAATTCTAGAGTTTCATGATGATTTGTTGAAATCTGGCTGGCTGAGAAGCCATGTCTAATCTGATTGGACCGAGGTTTCAACTTATCACCACAAGAGCTTGTTGATTTCGTATCAATCTTGCTGTTGGAGCAGTGATTTGCTAAGGCTTGGCTGACCTTGGTCATGTCTAGTGTTTTGGACCGAAGCTTTCTTTGAAAGCTTGGCTGGCTGTGAAGCCATGTCTAATTCCTGGACCGGAGCCTTAGACTAGCATTGCACTGATTCCTGGAATTCTCATTAAGAATTTTGATATTTTTTTTCACTTAATTTTCGAAAAATACAAAAAAAATTTGCAAAACCATAAAATCCCAAAATATTTCTTGTTTGAGTCTAGAGTCTCATCTTAAGTTTAGTGTCAAATGCATGTTTTTGTTATATTTTTCGAATCCATGCATATATTTCTTTGTTTTGATCTTTGAATTCTATTGACTTGAAGTATTTTGTGTGTCTCATATGCATTTTCATGTTGTTAGTGTCAGTAGTACACAAACTGCTAAGTTTGGTGTCTTGCATGCATTGTTAATTGATTCCTTTTGCATTTTGATTATCAAAAAATCCAAAAATATTTTTAATTTGTGTCCTTTCAAGTCAATGATACAAAGAATTGAAGATTCAAAACATGCTGCAGAGGAATTATACAGAAAAAGCTGAGCATTCAAAAATGCCCAGTGAAGAAGGCAGACTGGCGTTTAAACGCCAGCCAGGGTACCTGGTTGGGCGTTTAACGCCCAAAGAGGTAGCATTTTGGGCGTTAAACGCCAGAATGTATACCATTCTGGGCGTTTAACGCCAGGATGGTGCTAGGGGGAAGATTTTGTTTTCAAATCAATTTTTTTCAAATTTTTCAAAATCAAATCTTTTTCAAATCAAATCTTTTCAATCAAATGTTTTCAAAATCAATTTCTTTCCTTTTTAAAAGATACTTACTAACAATTAATGATTTGATTGAACATCACAAGATTGTTACCTTTTCTGTTGAGAAAGGTTTGAATGTTTCAAATCATATCTTTTCTTGTTAAGCAAGTCATTCATTTTTAAAATCATATCTTTTCAAATAGTTTTCAAATCATGTCTTCTCAATCACATTTTTTTTTAAATCTTTTTAACCACATCTTTTTCAAAACAGTTTTCAATCAAATCTTTTTAATTTCTAATTTCAAAATCTTTTTCAAAAATCACTTGGTTTCTTTTCCACTTTTATTTTCGAAAATTAATTAATGTTTTTCAAAATAACTTCAAATTTTTCACTTAATTTTCGAAAATTCTCTTCCCTCCTTCCCACATCCTTCTATTTATGGAGTGCCACTCCTTCTCAATGCACAATTCGAACCTTATCTAACTAAAGTTCGAATTTATCTTCTCCTTCTTCTTTCTATTTCTCTTTTCCTCTGACACTTAAAGGAATCTCTATACTGTGACATAGAGGATTCCACATTTTCTTGTTCCCTTCTCTTTCATATGAGCAGGAGCAAGGACAAAGGCATTCTTGTTGAAGCTGATCCTGAACCCGAAAGGACTTTGAAGAGAAAGCTAAGAGAAGCCAAAGCACACTCTCTTTAGAGGACCTGACCGAATTCTTCAAGGAAGAAAACATGGCAGCAGAAAACAACAACAATGCAAACAATGCAAGGAAGGTGCTGGGTGACTTTACTGCACCTACTCCTGATTTTTATGGAGAAGCATCTCTATCCCTGCCATTGGAGCAAACAACTTTGAGCTTAAGCCTCAATTAGTTTCTCTAATGCAACAGAATTGCAAGTTCCATGGACTTCCAATGGAAGATCCTCATCAGTTTTTAGCTGAATTCTTGCAAATCTGTGACACAGTCAAGACTAATGGGGTTGACCCTGAAGTCTATAGACTGATGCTATTCCCTTTTGCTGTAAGAGACAGAGCTAGAATATGGTTGGACTCTCAACCTAAAGAAAGCCTGGACTCATGGGAAAAGCTAGTCAATGCCTTCTTGGCAAAATTCTTTCCACCACAAAGATGGAGTAAGCTTAGAGTGGAAGTCCAAACCTTTAGACAAAAGGATGGAGAATCCCTCTATGAAGCTTGGGAAAGATACAAACAATTAATCAGAAAATGTCCTTCTGACATGCTTTCTGAATGGAGCATCATAGGTATTTTCTATGATGGTCTCTCTGAACTATCTAAGATGTCCTTGGATAGCTCTGCAGGAGGATCTCTTCATCTGAAGAAGACGCCTGCAGAAGCTCAAGAGCTGATTGAAATGGTTGCAAATAACCAATTCATGTACACTTCTGAAAGAAATCCTGTGAACAATGGGACTAGTCAGAAGAAAGGAGTTCTTGAGATTGACACTCTGAATGCCATATTGGCTCAGAATAAGATATTGACTCAACAAGTCAATTTGATTTCTCAAAGTCTGTCTGGAATGCAAAATGCACCAAACAGTACTAAGGAAGCTTCATCTGAGGAAGAAGCTTATGATCCTGAGAACCCTTCCATGGAAGAGGTAAATTACCTAGGAGAACCCTATGGTAACACCTATAATTCTTCATGGAGAAATCACCCAAATCTTTCATGGAAGAATCACGAGAGACCTCAACAAGGTTTCAATAACAGTGGTGGAAGAAACAGGTTTAACAATGGCAAGCCTTTTCCATCATCTTCTCAGCAACAGACAGAGAGCTCTAAGCAGAATAATTCTGACTTAGCAACCATGGTCTCTGATCTAATAAAGACCACTCAAAGTTTCATGAATGAAACAAGGTCCTCCATCAGAAATCTGGAAGGACAAGTGGGTCAGCTGAGCAAGAAAGTTACTGAACTTCCTCCAAGCACTCTCCCAAGTAACACTGAAGAAAATCCAAAAGGAGAGTGCAAAGCCATAAACATGGCCGAATTCTGGGAGGAAGAAGAGGCAGTGAACGCCACTGAGGAAGGCCTCACTGGACGTCCACTGGCCTCTAATGAGTTCCCCAATGAGGAACCTTGGGAATCTGAGGCTCAGACTGAGACCATAGAGATTCCCTTGGACTTGCTACTGCCTTTCATGAGCTCTGATGAGTATTCTTCCTCTGAAGAGGATGAGTATGACACTGAAGAGCAAGTTGCTAAATACCTTGGAGCAATCATGAAGTTAAATGACAAGTTATTTGGAAATGAGACTTGGGAAGATGAACCTCCCTTGCTCACCAAAGAACTGGATGACCTGTCTAGGCAGAAACTACCTCAAAAGAGGCAGGATCCTGGGAAGTTTTCTATACCTTGTACCATAGGCACCATGACCTTCAAGAAGGCCTTGTGACTTAGGGTCAAGTGTAAACCTCATGCCCCTCTCTGTAATGGAGAAATTAGGGATCCTTGAGGTGCAAGCTGCAAGAATCTCATTAGAGATGGCAGACAATTCAAGAAAACAAGCTCATGGACTTATAGAGAATGTTTTGGTGAAGATTGAAGACCATTACATTCCTACTGATTTCATAGTCCTAGAGACTGGAAGTGCATGGATGAATCCATCATCCTTGGCAGACCATTCCTAGCCACAGCAAAGGCTGTGATTGATGTCGATAGAGGAGAGTTGATCATTCAAGTGAATGAAGAATCCATGGTGTTTAAGGCCCAAGGATATCCCTCTATCATCATGGAGAGGAAGCATGAAGAGCTTCTCTCAAAACAGAGCCAAACAGAGCCCCCACAGTCAAACTCTAAGTTTGGTGTTGGGAGGCCACAACCAAACTCTAAGTTTGGTGTTGAAACCCCACATTCAAACTCTAAGTTTGGTGTTGGGAGGTTTCAACACGTTCTGAGTGTTTCTGAGGCTCCATGGGAGTCCTCTGTCAAGCTAATGACACTAAAGAAGCGCTTGTTGGGAGGCAACCCAATGTTTTATAATTAATTATTTTCTTTTGTTATTTTATCTTTTTTTTGTAGGTTGATGATCATAAGAAGTCACAAAAACAATGAAAAAGCAAAAACAAAATGAAAAACAGGAAGAAAAACAGCACACCCTGGAGGAAGATGCTGCTGGCGTTCAAACGCCAGTCAGCCTAGCAGTTGGGCGTTTAACGCCCAGTCTGGCACCTTTCTGGGCGTTTAACGCCAGAAAAGGGCACCAGACTGGCGTTAAACGCCAGTAAAGGGCAACAACCTGGCGTTAAACGCCAGGAATGGGCACCAGCCCGGCGTTTAACGCCAGAAATGGCTCAAAACGTGGTTTTGAGCAACTTTTGGTGCAGGGATGACTTTTCCTTGACACTACAGGATCTGTGGACCCCACAGGACCCTACCATCACTCTCTCTCTTCTTCCCCCATTCACCATCACCTCAACACCTCTTCCCCAAAAACCCCTCACCTATCAAATCCCATCTTTCTCTTCACCACTCACATCCATCCTTCATAAAACCCCACCAACCTCACCCTTCAAATTCAAACCACTTTCCCTCCCAAACCCACCCTCAAATGGCCGAACCTTTACCCCCCTCTCTCCTATAAATACCCTTCTTCAACCCTTCATTTTCACACAACCTAAAGACCACTTCTTCCCCCTTTGGCCGAACACACTACCCTCCCCCTCTTCCTCATTTCTTCTTCTTCTACTCCTTTCTTTCTTCTTTTGCTCGAGGACGAGCAAACATTTTAAGTTTGGTGTGGTAAAAGCGTTGCTTTTTCATAATCATTTATGGCATCCAAGGCCGGAGAAACCTCTAAAAAGAGGAAAGGGAAGGCAAAAGCTTCCACCTCCGAGTCATGGGAGATGGATAGATTCCTCTCAAGGGTGCATCAAGACCACTTCTATGAAGTTGTGGCCTTGAAGAAGGTGATCCCCGAGGTCCCCTTTTCACTCAAAAAGGGTGAATATCCGGAGATCCGCCATGAGATCCGAAGAAGAGGTTGGGAAGTACTTACCAACCCCATTCAACAAGTCGGAATCTTGATGGTTCAAGAGTTCTATGCCAATGCATGGATCACCAAGAACTATGACCAAAGTGTGAACCCGAATCCAAAGAATTATCTTACTATGGTTCGGGGGAAATACTTGGATTTTAGTCCGGAAAGTGTAAGGTTGGCATTCAACTTGACTATGATGCTAGGAGATGAGCATCCTTACACTAGAAGGGTCAACTTTGATCAAAGGTTGGACCAAGTCCTCACAGTCATATGTGAAGAGGGCGCACAATGGAAGCAAGATTCAAGAGGAAAGCCGGTCCAATTGAGAAGGCATGACCTCAAACCCGTGGCTAGAGGATGGTTAGAGTTCATACAACGCTCAATCATTCCCACTAGCAACCGGTCCGAAGTTACCATAGACCGGGCCATCATGATCCATAGTATCATGATTGGAGAGGAAATAGAGGTTCATGAGGTTATAGCCCAAGAACTCTATAAGGTGGCGGACAAGACCTCCACTGTGGCAAGGTTAGCCTTTCCTCACCTCATTTGTCACCTCTGTTATTCAGTTGGAGTTGACATAGAAGGAGATATCCCCATTGATGAGGACAAGCCCATCACCAAGAAAAGGATGGAATACACAAGAGACCCCTCTCATCAAGAAATCCCTGAGATTCCTCAAGGGATGAACTTTCCTCCACAAAACTATTGGGAGCAACTAAACACCTCCCTAGGAGAATTAAGTTCCAACATGGGACAACTAAGGGTGGAGCATCAAGAACACTCCATTCTCCTCCATGAAATTAGAGAAGATCAAAGAATCATGAGGGAGGAGCAACAAAGACAAGGAAGAGACATTGAGGAGCTCAAGCACTCCATAGGACCTTCAAAAGCAAGGAAGAGCCGCCATCACTAAGGTGGACCCATTCCTTGATTTCCTTGTTCTTTATTCCCTTGTTTTTCGAAATTTTTAGTGCTTTATGTTATCCATGCTTGTGTCTTATGATCATTAGTGTCTTAGTGTCTATGCCTTAAAGTTATGAATGTCCTATGAATCCATCACCTTTCTTGAATAAAAATGTGCTTAATTGAAAAAGGAAGAATTGCATGAATTTTGAATTTTATAATAGTTTAATTATTTTGATGTGGTGGCAATATTTTTGTTCTCTGAATGTATGTGTAAACAGTGCATATGTATCTTGAATTTGTGGTTCATGAATGTTGGCTCTTGAAAGAATGATGAAAAAGGAGACATGTTACTGAGGATCTGAAAAATCAATAAAATGATTCTTGAAGCAAGAAAAAGCTATTCAAAAAAAAAAAAAAAAAAAAAAAAGAGAAAAAAACCGAAAAAAAAAAAAAAAAAATCGAAAAAAAAAGAAAGAAAAGAAAGAAAAAGAAAAGAAATAAAGTTGTGATCCAAGGCAAATAAGAGTGTGCTTAAGAACCCTGGACACCTCTAATTGGGGACTTTAGCAAAGCTGAGTCACAATCTGAAAAGGTTCACCCAATTATGTGTCTGTGGCATGTATGTATCCGGTGGTAATACTGGAAGACAGAGTGCTTTGGGCCACAGCCAAGACTCAATAAATAGCTATGTTCAAGAATCATCATACTTTACTAGGAGAATCATTAACACTATCTGGACTCTGAGTTCCTAAAGAAGCCAACCATTCTGAATTTCAAGGGATAGATTGAGATGCCAAAACTGTTCAGAGACAGAAGGTTAAAAGCCCCGCTCATCTAGTTAATACTGATCTTCACAGATGTTTTTGGAATTCATTGCATATTCTCTTCTTTTGATCTTATTTGATTTTCAGTTGCTTGAGGACAAGCAACAATTTAAGTTTGGTGTTGTGATGAGCGGATAATTTGTATACTTTTTGGCATTGTTTTTAGTATGTTTTTGATATCTTTTAGTTAGATTTTAGTACATTTTTATTAGTTTTTATTTAAAATTCACTTTTCTGGACTTTACTATGAGTTTGTGTGTTTTTCTGTGATTTCAGGTATTTTCTGGCTGAAATTGAGGGACCTGAGCAAAAATCTGATTCAGAGACCAAAAAGGACTGCAGATGCTGTTGGATTCTGACCTCCCTGCACTCGAAGTGGATTTTCTGGAGCTACAGAAGCCCAATTGGCGCGCTCTCAACGGTGTTGGAAAGTAGACATCCAGGGCTTTCCAGCAATATATAATAGTCCATACTTTGTCCAAGATTTGATGGCCCAAACCCGCAAAGCAATCCGGCCTCAGGAATTCCAGCGTTAAACGCCGGAACAGGAATAAAAGTTGGAGTTAAACGCCCAAACTGGCATGGGAGCTGGCGTTTAACTCCAGAAAAGGTCTCTACACGAATTTCCTTGATTGCTCAGCCCAAGCACACACCAAGTGGGCCCGGAAGTGGATTTTTATGTCATTTACTCATCTTTGTACACCTAGGCTACTAGTTATCTATAAGTAGGACCTTTTACTATTGTATTTGTATCGAGACTTTGGTAGCAATCGAGACTTTGGTAGCTATCTTTGTTTTATGCTATCTTAGACCTCTGGGAGGCTGGCCATTCGGCCATGCCTAGACCCTGTTCTTATGTATTTTCAACGGTGGAGTTTCTACACACCATAGATTAAGGGTGTGGAGCTCTGCTGTACCTCGAGTATTAATGCAATTACTATTGTTCTTCCATTCAATTCCGCTTGTTCTTTTACCAAGATATCACTTGTTCTTCAACATGATGATGGTGATGATTGACGCCCATCACCACTCTCACCTATGAACAAGGTGACTGACAACCATTCTTGTTCTACAAGCATTCGAGGCTTAGTGAATATCTCTTGGATTCTTCGGAGTCTTCGTGGTATAGGCAGGACCTGATGGCAGCATTCAAGAGAATCCGGAAGGTCTAACCTTGTCTGTGGTGTTCTGAGTAGGATTCAATGACTGAATGACTGTGACGTGCTTCAAACCCTGAGGGCGGGGGCGTTAGTGATAACGCAAAAGAATCACTGGATTCTATTCCGCGCCTGATTGAGAACCGACAGATGAATTCCGCTATGCCGTGACAGGACATATGCAATCGCTTTCACTGAGAGGATGGGAGGTAGCTGCTGACAACAGTGAGACCCTATACGAGCTTGCCATGGAAAGGAGTAAGAAAGGATTGGATGAAGGCTGTAGGAAAGCAGAGAGACGGAAGGGAAGGCATCTTCATACACTTGTCTGAAGCTCATACACCAATGATATACATAAGTATCACTATCTTTATCTTTTATGTTATTTTCGTTCATCATCATCATATACATTTGAGTTTGCCTGACTAAGATTTACAAGATGACCATAGCTTGCTTCAATACTAACAATCTCCGTGGGATCGACCCTTACTCACGTAAGGTTTTATTACTTGGACGACCCAGTGCACTTGCTGGTTAGTTGTGCGAAGTTGTGTAATGCCATGGTATTGAGCCACCAAGTTCTTGGAGCCATTACCGGGGATTATTTGAGTTGTGAAAAAAGTATTGTTCACAATTTCGCCGACCATTACCTGAGAAGCTTAAAGATCCTGGGAGCTTTATGATACCATGCACATTAGAAGGTAATTGCACCAAGCAAGCTTTATGTGACCTTGGGGCAAGTATCAACCTAATACCTGCATCTACTATCAGAAAGCTTGGTTTAACTGAAGAAATCAAACCAACCAGGATATGTCTTCAACTTGCTGATGGCTCCATTAAATACCCATCAGGCGTGATTGAAGACATGATTGTCAAGGTTGGGCCATTTGCCTTTCCTACTGACTTTGTGGTGCTGGAAATGGAGGAGCACAAGAGTGCAACTCTCATTCTAGGAAGACCTTTCCTAGCAACTGGCCGAACCCTCATTGATGTCCAAAAAGGGGAAGTAACCTTGAGAGTCAATGAGGAGGAATTCAAGTTGAATGTGGTCAAAGCCATGCAACATCCAGACACCCCAAATGACTGCATGCGTGTTGACATGATTGATTCTCTGGTAAGAGAGGTCAATATGGCTGAGAGTCTCGAATCAGAGCTAGAGGACATCTTTAAAGATGTTCAGCCTGATTTGGAGGAGTCAGAGAAGATAATAGAACCTCTGAAAATCCCTCAGGAAGAGGAGAAACCTCCAAAACCCGAGCTCAAACCATTACCACCATCCCTGAAATATGCATTTCTGGGAGAAGGTGAAACCTTTCCTGTAATTATAAGCTCTACCTTGGAGCCACAGGAAGAGGAAGCACTAATTCAAGTGCTAAGGACGCACAAGACAGCTCTTGGGTGGTCCATTAGTGATCTTAAGGGCATTAGCCCAGCCAGGTGCATGCACAAAATCTTGTTGGAAGATGACGCCAAGCCAGTGGTTCAACCACAAAGGCGGCTGAATCCAGCTATGAAAGAAGTGGTGCAGAAAGAGGTCACTAAATTACTAGAGGCTGGGATTATTTATCCTATTTCTGACAGCCCCTGGGTGAGCCCTGTCCAAGTTGTCCCTAAGAAAGGAGGCATGACAGTAGTTCACAATGAAAAAAATGAACTGGTTCCTACAAGGACAGTTACAGGGTGGCGTATGTGTATTGATTATAGAAGGCTCAATACAGCCACCAGAAAGGATCATTTTCCTTTACCATTCATAGACCAGATGCTAGAAAGACTAGCAGGTCATGAATACTACTGCTTTCTGGATGGATATTCAGGTTATAATCAAATTGCAGTAGATCCCCAGGATCAAGAGAAAACGGCATTCACATGCCCTTCTGGAGTATTTGCATACAGAAGGATGCCATTTGGCTTATGCAATGCACCTGCAACCTTTCAGAGGTGCATGCTCTCAATTTTCTCTGATATGGTGGAAAAATTCCTGGAAGTCTTCATGGATGACTTTTCAGTATTTGGAGACTCATTCAGCTCCTGCCTTAACCATTTAGCACTTGTTCTGAAAAGATGCCAAGAGACTAACCTGGTTTTAAACTGGGAAAAATGTCACTTTATGGTGACTGAAGGAATTGTCCTTGGGCACAAAATTTCGAACAAGGGGATAGAGGTGGACCAAGCTAAGGTAGAAGTAATTGAAAAATTACCACCACCTGCTAATGTTAAGGCAATCAGAAGTTTTCTGGGACATGCAGGGTTTTATAGGAGGTTTATAAAGGATTTTTCAAAAATCGCCAAACCTCTGAGCAACCTGCTAGCTGCAGACATGCCATTTATCTTTGATGAGGAGTGTCTGCAGGCATTTGAAACTCTGAAAGCTAAATTGGTCACAGCACCAATCATCTCTGCACCAGACTGGACATTACCATTTGAACTAATGTGTGATGCCAGTGACCATGCCATTGGTGCAGTGTTGGGGCAAAGGCATGACAAGCTTCTGCATGTCATTTACTATGCCAGCCGTGTGCTAAATGATGCACAGAAGAATTACACAACCACAGAAAAAGAGCTACTTGCAGTGGTTTACGCCATTGACAAATTCAGATCCTACTTAGTAGGATCAAAAGTGATTGTGTACACTGATCATGCTGCTCTTAAATATCTACTCACAAAGCAAGATTCAAAACCCAGACTCATCAGATGGGTGCTGCTTCTGCAAGAGTTTGATATAGAAATAAGAGACAGAAAAGGGACAGAAAATCAAGTAGCAGATCACCTGTCCCGAATAGAACCATTGGAAGGGGCGTCCCTCCCTCTCACTGAAATTTCTGAAACCTTTCCGGATGAGCAATTACTAGTCGTCCAGGAAGTGCCATGGTTTGCAGACATTGCAAACTACAAGGCAGTGAGATTCATACCCAAGGAGTACAGTAAGGTGCAATCAAAGAAATTAATCACAGATGCAAAATACTATCTCTGGGATGAACCATATCTCTTTAAGAGATGTGCAGACGGAGTAATCCGTAGATGTGTGCCTAAAGAAGAAACACAGAAGATCCTTTGGCATTGCCATGGATCACAGTATGGAGGACATTTTGGAAGTGAACGAACAGCCACAAGAGTCCTCCAGAGTGGCTTCTACTGGCCTACTCTCTATAAAGATTCCCGAGCATTTGTGCTTAACTGTGATAGTTGCCAGAGATCAGGCAACCTGCCCCACAGTTATGCTATGCCTCAACAAGGAATCTTGGAAATTGAGTTGTTTGATGTATGGGGTATTGACTTCATGGGACCTTTCCCACCATCATACTCAAACACCTATATTCTGGTGGCAGTGGATTATGTATCCAAATGGGTGGAGGCTATTGCAACACCCACTAATGACACTAAAACAGTGTTAAAATTCCTCCAGAAACATATCTTCAGCAGATTTGGTATCCCCAGAGTGTTAATCAGTGATGGGGGTACTCATTTCTGTAATAAGCAGCTCTACTCTGCTCTAGTCCGTTATGGAGTCAACCACAGGGTGGCTACTCCATATCACCCACAGACTAATGGGCAGGCAGAAGTCTCAAATAGAGAACTTAAAAGAATCCTGGAACGGACTGTAATTAACCGCAGAAAGGATTGGGCAAGAAGCTTGGATGATGCTCTGTGGGCATACAGAACAGCATTTAAGACCCCTATAGGGACCTCTCCATACCAGCTTGTGTATGGAAAGGCGTGTCACTTGCCAGTGGAACTGGAACACAAGGCCTACTGGGCAACCAGATTCCTGAACCTTGATGCCAAATTAGCTGGAGAAAAACGATTGCTCCAGTTAAATGAGCTAGAAGAGTTTAGACTCAATGCTTTTGAAAATGCAAAAATTTACAAGGAAAAAGCAAAAAAATGGCATGATAAGAAATTGTCATCCAGAGTCTTTAAACCAGGGCAGAAAGTTCTGCTATTTAACTCTAGGCTCAAATTATTCCCCGGGAAATTAAAATCCCGGTGGAGAGGTCCATATGTAATTACAAGTGTATCACCATATGGCTACATAGAGCTTCAAGATAATGACTCTAACAAAAAGTTCATTGTCAATGGACAAAGAGTTAAACATTATCTTGAAGGCAATTTTGAGCAAGAATGCTCAAGACTGAGACTTAATTGAAGAATCAGTGATAGTCCAGCTAATGACATTAAAGAAGCGCTTGCTGGGAGGCAACCCAGCCATATACAAAGTTTAATTACTAATTAAATAAATTTTCTTTCTTTACAGGTTTAGGTCTAAGTATCTTCAAAGGTGAAATAACAAATTAACTGAAGTCCCAAGAGTTACAGAGAAATTTGGAAGTTCACTGGCATGAAAAAGCCAGTAAGAAACACTTTGGGCGTTAAACGCCCAAAAGAAGCACCCACTGGGCGTTTAACGCCAGTAAGGGTAGCCTTCTGGGCGTTAAACGCCAGAAAGGAGCATCTTCTGGGCGTTAAACGCCAGAAAGATGCACCTTCTGGGCGTTTAACGCCAATCTGCTAGCATTCTGGGCGTTTAGAAAAACGCCCAGTAAAGAAGGACTTCCTGGCGTTCAACGCCAGAAAGAAGCATCACATGGGCGTTGAACGCCCAGGAGAAGCATCACATGGGCGTTAAACGCCCAAACCATGCACCATGTGGGCGTTTAACGCCAGGATGGTGGGAGGAGGTACAATTTCATTTTTCTTTATATTTTTTCCAAATTTTTATGTTTCAATTCATGATTTCTTGCATCAACATATTTCAAATTATCATCTCTCATCCCAAATTAGAGTTCTAAAAATCCTAATTTCTAATATCCCTTTTTCAAAATATCAAAGGTATCTTAATCCATAAAGGACAAATTAATTTTCAATCCAGTCAAACTCTTTTAAAAATTTGTTTTCAAAACTCAATTATTTTTTTTAAAAAAAAAAAAAATCTTTTTCAAAATTAAATTTTTCAGATTTGTCTTTTAAATTCTTATTCATATCTTTCTCTTTTAAAAAATTATATCTTTTTCTAATCATATCTTTTAAAATCATATCTTTTATCTTATCTCTTTCTTATTTTTCGAAAAATAACCCACCCCCCCTCCCTATATCTTGTGTTCGGCGCCCTCCTCATCATCCAAACTGCTCTCCTCCTATCCCTCTTCTTTCTTCTCTTTTTGCTTGAGGACAAGCAAAGCTCTAAGTTTGGTGTGGATATCCGTGATCATCAAATTCATGGCCCCAAGAGGAAAACAACCCACCCAAAAGGGCAAGAAAGAAAGCGCTCCAAAGCCACTTTGGAATCAAGGGAAGTTCTTATCTAAAGAACATTCAGATCATTATTATAAAATAATGAGTCACAGATCAGTGATCCCGGAAGTCAGATTTGATTTGAAAGAAGATGAATATCCGGAGATCCAAGAGCAAATCAGAAACAGGCATTGGGAAATTCTGGCCAATCCTGAAACAAAAGTGGGAAGAAACATGGTTCAAGAGTTCTATGCTAATCTATGGCAGACAGAAAGGCAAAGAATCGTTGGAGCTGCTATCTTTGATCATAAAACCGTGGTCAGAGGAAAGATCATTCATACCAATCCTGACAGGATCAGGGAGATATTCAAGATTCCTCAACTAAAAGACGACCCAGACTCCTTTAATAGGAGAATGATGAGGGTCAATAAAGGATTGGACAGGATCTTGGAAGATATATGCGTTCCTGGAGCCAAGTGGACTACCAGCACAACTGGCGACCCAGTTCAACTAAAAAGGGAGGATCTAAAACCAGTAGCCAGAGGCTGGCTGGATTTCGTAGGGCGTTCCATATTACCCACCAGCAACCGTTCTGAAGTAACCATCAAAAGAGCTGTCATGATTCACTGCATCATGTTGGGAAAAGAGGTAGAAGTCCATCAACTGATCTCATGTGAGCTATACAAAGTAGCAAACAGGAACTCTAAAGACGCCAGATTGGCCTATCCAAGCTTAATTTCTATGCTCTGCAAAGATGCCGGAGTGAAGATGGGAATAACAGAGTACATCCCAGTTGAAAAGCCAATTACTGGAATATCAATGGTCAGACAGCAACAAGATGATTCAACCAGGAAGAGAGCACAAGAAGCTCTCCCAGAACTGCCTCAATTCGAATATTGGGAACATCTTGAAGCCTCTATTTCCAGATTGCAAGAAGCTATGGATCAAATAAAGGAAGAACAGAATAATCAAAGTAGCATGCTTTGCAAACTGCTCAAAGAACAGGAGGAGCAAGGGCGTGATCTAAGGGAGCTGAAGCGCCAAAAATTAATCCTTGAACAACACCCCAGAGATTAGAAGAACACGTCCTTCCTCAAAACAAAAGGTTGCTGAGTTCCAATTTTCCTGCTTTAATTTAGTAATAGCATTTTTTATTTGAAATTCACCTTAGGAGATATTTAGTAGTAATTAGTATGTCTATTTTGATTTTATTTCCAATTAAGCTATAGTTTATTTTTCTCATCATCATCAGGCATGAATAAATTAGTAGATTTTATTTTAGAATAAAGAAGTAATCTATATTTTTCGAGTTCTTAATAATAAAATTTATAATTAATTATATGTGGTGGCAATACTTTTTGTTCTCTGAATGAATGCTTGAACAGTGCATAAATTGTATTTTGAATTTGATGAATATTGGCTCCTGAAAGGATGAGGAACACGAAAAATATTATTGATGATCTGAAAAATCATGAAATTGATTCTTGAAGCAAGAAAAAGCAGTCAAAAAAAAAAAAAATATATATATATATATATATAATTACAATCAAAAGGAATAAAAGCCAAGCAGCCCTTAAAACCAAAAGGTAAGGGTAAAAAGGATCCAAGGCTTTGAGCATCTATGGATAGGAGGGCCCAAGGAAATAAAATCCAGGCCTAAGCGGCTAAATCAAGCTGTCCCTAACCATGTGCTTGTGTCATGAAGGTCCAAGTGAAAAGCTTGAGACTGAGTGGTTAAAGTCGTGATCCAAAGCAAAAGAGTGTGCTTAAGAGCTCTGGACACCACTGACTGGGGACTCTAGCAAAGCTGAGTCACAACCTGAAAAGGTTCACCCAGTTATGTGTCTGTGGCATTTATGTATCCGGTGGTAATACGGGAAAACAAAGTGCTTAGGGCCACAGCCAAGACTCATAAAATAACTGTGTTCAAGAATCAACATACTACACTAGGAGAGTCAATAATACTATCTGAATTCTGAGTTCCTAAGGATGCCAATTATTCTGAAAATTTAAAGATACAGGGGGATGCCAAAACTGTTCAGAGACAAAAGCTACAAGCCCCGCTCATCTAATAAATCTGAACTTCATCTAAAACTCTGAAATATATACTACTTCTTAATTTCTGTTAGAACCTATTTTATTCATCTAGTTGCTTGAGGACAAGCAACAGTTTAAGTTTGGTGTTGTGATGAGCGGATATTTTGTACGCTTTTTGGGGGTAATTTCATGTAGATTTTAGCATGTTTTAATTAGTTTTTAGTTAATTATTATTAGTTTTTAGGCAAAAATCATATTTCTGGACTTTACTATGAGTTTGTGTGTTTTTCTGTGATTTCAGGTATTTTCTGGCTGAAATTGAGGGAGCTGAGCAAAAATCTGACTTAGGCTGAAAAAGGACTGCTGATGCTGTTGGATCCTGACCTCCCTGCACTCGAAATGGATTTTCTTGAGCTACAGGAGTCCAATTGGCGCGCTCTCAACGGCGTTGGAAAGTAGACATCCAGGGCTTTCCAGCAATATATAATAGTCCATACTTTGCGCAAGGATAGACGACGTAACTTGGCGTTGAACGCCAAGTACATGCTGCTGTCTGGAGTTAAACGCCAGAAAAACGTCATGATCCGGAGTTGAACGCCCAAAACACGTCAAAACCTGGAGTTTGACGCCAAGAAAGGCCTTTACACGTGAAAAGCTTTAGTCTCAGCCCCAGCACACACCAAGTGGGCCCCAGAAGTGGATTTCTGCACCAATTATCTTAGTTTATTCATTTTTCTGTAAACCTAGGTTACTAGTTTACTATTTAAACAACTTTTAGAGACTCATCTTGTACCTCATGACATTTTCAGATCTGAATTACATACTTTTGACGGCATGAGTCTCTAAACTCCATTGTTGGGGGTGAGGAGCTCTGCAGCGTCTCAATGATTTAATATAATTCCTTTGTTTTCCATTCAAACACGCTTGTTCCTATCTAAGATGTTTATTCGCGCCTAACTGTGGAGAAGGTGATGATCCGTGACACTCATCACCTTCCTCAACCCATGAACGTGTGCCTGACAACCACCTCCGTTCTACATCAGATTGAATGAATATCTCTTAGATTCCCCAACAGAATCTTCGTGGTATAAGCTGGATTGATGGCAGCATTCATGAGAATCCGGAAAGTCTAAACCTTGTCTGTGGTATTCCGAGTAGGATTCCGGGATTGAATGACTGTGACATGCTTCAAACTTTAACCTGCTGGGCGTTAGTGACAGACGCAAAAGAGGGATTCTATTCCAGTAGGAGCGGGAACCAACCGGTGATTGGCCGTACTGTGACAGAGTGCGTGCATTAGCTTTCACTGCGAGGATGGGAAGTAGCCACTGACAACGGTGACACCCTACAAAGAGCTTGCCATGGAAGGAACCAGGCGTGTGAGAAGAGGACTTCAAGGAAGAGTAGAAATTCAAAGGACAAAGCATCTCCAAAACTCCAACATATTCTCCATTACTGCACAACAAGTAACGCTAGTACTCTTTATTATTCCAATATATTCCATAATCCTTTATAAACAAATAACTCTGTTGTTCAAGTAGCCCAAACAATTTTCTTGAAATCCTGACTAAGACAAATAAAATAAACATTGATTGCTTCAAACCAATAATCTCTGTGGATTCGACCCTTACTCACGTAAGGTATTACTTGGACGACCCAGTACACTTGCTGGTCAGTTGAACGAAGTTGATCTTGGACCATATTCTATTATCATATTCTATAAAGAGATACAATTTCGTCCACCACTCTCATATCCAAAGGCAACAAGAGGGGATAGAAAAGGAGTTTAAGGAGGTAGAAGCCAAGTTGGCTACTATGAATGAAGCCATTAACTACATAGCCTCCCACCTAAGCTCATGCATTCCAAGTACTCCCGTTGACGAATGTGGAGGATCAACCAAGGGGCCTAGTGAGGGAGTGAGTTTGGAGCTTCAAGGTGGAGAAGAGGAATTGAGGCGAGAATTGTCACAAGGGAGGAAGTTGAGACAATTGAGTCGGAAGAAGTGGTTGAAGACTTAGGAGATGTTGGAAGTCCATGGGAAGGTAGAATCATGGGGCCCTCTTCCAAGAAGCTTGATATTAATGTTGAGGAGGGTGTACAACCTCTAATACATATCATGGTTGAAGACTTTGAAAAGGTTGATCAAGAGATGGACTCAATCATTAAGGAGTTCCTATCTATAATTGAATCATCTCCATTGGGCTTGATATAGAGAGTAAAGAAGAAGATACTTCACTACCCATGCCCTCGGTAAGCAATGAAGAAGATATTGAATTAGAAGGAAGCTACCAAGAGGATGAGGTTGAAATTGAAGGAGCTTGCAAAGAGGTGAAAGTTGCAAAGGAAGAGCACAAGGGAGAAGACCTTGCATTGTCCAAGTGTGGGGAGGTTCTCCCTCCTAAGTCACCATCCTACACAACATTCAAGTGGGTAAAATTTCTATCCCTAAGCTTTACTTTCTCACTTGAATATGGTTTGATTGAGAATGATGGTCAACTTAGAGCTCTTTGTGGAGTTAAAAGTAGGAGGGAGTTGTGTAGTGGTTGGAAACATCACTCTAAGTTCATGATGGTTGTATGCTCAAAGTTGAATAGCAATGTTTGGTATAGAACTAAATTGCATGGGTCTAGGAGAATGTTTGGATGCATAATTGAGAGTTCACAAGCCTTGTGACCCAGATTTAACTATGGCAGTCAACAAGAAGATGGGTGCAAGAACAAGGTTTGGGACCCCGGAATTCATTTTAACAATTAAAACTCTTGGGGCCTTGTCATTTACTTAAGCTTACTTGAAGGCTTTATGCGCCTAATTTGGGATCCCAGTGGACATTGGAGATACAAACATTGGTGGGGATTCAGGGATGGATTCAAGCATAAGCTACCATAGCAAGGACCCCATCAATGGTCCAACTTAAGGACTTTAAATAAAAGTGCTAGGTGGGAGACACTCCACCATGGTAACTTCTTTCCATCCTCTTGTAGATATAATCAATGAATGAATTGTGTTGCCATTGTAGGTAGTTTGCTTTAATTTTCATACCCTTTACATTGCTTTGATTGCTAGGTTGTTGTTGGTTTGATGCTTGGAATAAGGATGATTCTTTGAATTTGAGTTTTTGCTTGAGTTACAAGTTTTCTCAAATTTTGCAAAAAATCCTCAAAAATTAAAAAATTGTGTTAATTTGTATTTTGGTTGGTTTAGAGTTGTATATCGTGTAGGGAGAATTTCAATTCTGGATTTTAAGCTCTGTTCTGTGTAAAAAAAAGTATAGGCAGTCATGCGTACGCGTGATCGACGCGTACACGTCGATGCGTCAACGCAAGTCCCATACATTTTCTCAAGAGTTGTGCGAGTTTGTGGTGCACGAATTTGCAATCCGTACAACTAACCAGCAAGTGCACTGGGTCGTCCAAGTAATACCTTACGTGAGTAAGGGTCGATCCCACGGAAATTATTGGTTTGAAACAAGCTATGTTTATTTTATTAATCTTAGTCAGGATGCCAATAAGGTTATTTGGATTTAATTGTAAGAAGTAAAAGTGTTTGGAATAAGTAATTGTTACTTTATTAATGGAGAATATGTTGGAATTTTGGAGATGCTTTGTCCTCTGAATTTCTGCAATGTAATATTCAACTCAATTGTTTGTAGAGTTCCATCCATGGCAAGCTGTATGTAGGGTGTCACCATTGTCAGTGGCTACTTCCCATCCTTTCAGTGAAAATGGTCCAGATGCTCTGTCACAGCACGGCTAATCAGCTGTTGGTTCTCGATCATGTTGGAATAGGATCTATTGATCCTTTTGCGTTTGTCATCACGCCCAGCAATCGCGAGTTTGAAGCTCGTCACAGCCATTCAATCCTTGAATCCTACCCGGAATACCACAGACAAGGTTTAGACTTTCTGGATCCTCAAGAGTGGCCGCCATCAGTTCTAGCTTATACCACGAAGATTCTGATTAAGGAAGCTAAGAGATGCTCATTCAATCTGATGTAGAACTGAGGTGTTTGTCAGGCACACGTTCATGGATTGAGGAGAGTGATGAGTGTCACGGATCATCACCTCCTTCACAATTAAGCGCGAATGAACATCTTAGATAGGAACACACACACGTTTGAATGGAGAAATAGAAACAATTGCATTAATTCATTGAGACGCTGCAGAGCTCCTCACCCCCAACAATGGAGTTTAGAGACTCATGCCGTCAAGGTGTATAAAATTCAGATCTGAAAATGTCATGAGATACAAAATAAGTCTCTAAAAGTTGTTTAAATAGTAAACTAATAACCTAGGTTTACAGAAAATGAGTAAACTATGATAGATAGTGCAGAAATCCACTTCTGGGGCCCACTTGGTGTGTGTTGAGGCTTAGACTTAAGCTTCTCACGTGCCTGGGCTGTTTTGGGCGTTCAACGCCAGGTTGTAACCTGTTTCTGGCGTTGAACTCTAACTTGTAACTTGTTTCTGGCGCTGGACGCCAGACTGCAACATGGAACTGAAGTTGAACGCCAGTTTACGTCGTTTATCTTTGCGCAAAGTATGGACTATTATATATTGCTGGAAAGCCCTGGATGTCTACTTTCCAACCCAATTGAGATCGCGTCAATTGGACTCCTGTAGCTCCAAAAAATCTATTCCAAGTGCAGGGAGGTCAGGATCCAACAGCATCAGCAGTCCTTTTTCAGCCTCACTCAGATTTTTGCTCAGCTCCCTCAATTTCAGTCAGAAATTACCTGAAATCACAGAAAAACACACAAACTCATAGTAAAGTCCAGAAATATGATTTTTGCCTAAAAACTAATAATATTCTACTAAAAACTAATTAAAACATGCTAAAATCTACATGAAATTACCCCCAAAAAGCGTATAAAATATCCGCTCATCACAACACCAAACTTAAACTGTTGCTTGTCCTCAAGCAACTAGACAAATAAAATAGGATGAAAAGAAATTAAGAAGTAATAATATCTCAGAGTTTTAAATGGAGCTTAGATTCTTATTAGATGAGCGGGGCTTGTAGCTTTTTGTTTCTAAACAGTTTTGGCATCTCCCTTTATCCTTTGAAATTTAGAATGATTGGCATCCATAGGAACTTAGAATTCCGATAGTATTATTGATTCTCCTAGTGTAGTATGTTGATTCTTGAACACAGTCACTTTATGAGTCTTGGCCGTGGCCCTAAGCACTTTGTTTTCCAGTATTACCACCGAATACATAAATGCCACAGACACATGACTGGGTGAACCTTTTCAGATTGTGACTCAGCTTTGCTAACGTCCCCAGTTAGAGGTGTCCAGAGCTCTTAAGCACACTCTTTTTGCTTTGGATCACGACTTTAACCACTCAGTCTCAAGCTTTTCACTTGGACATGCATGCCACAAGCACATAGTTAGGGACGGCTTGATTTAGCCGCTTAGGCCTAGAACTACTTCCTTGGGCCCTCCTATCCACTGATGCTCAAAGCCTTGGATCCTTTTCACCCTTGTCTTTTGGTTTTAAGGGCTATTGGCTTTTGTTCCTTTTCTTGATCCAATGATTCCTTGTAATTTTTTTTTGCTTCAAGAATCAAATTCATGATTTTTCAGATCATCAATAATATTTTTCGTGTTCCTCATTCTTTCAGGAGCCAACATTCGTCAAATTCAGGATAAAATATGCACTGTTCAAGCATTCATTCAGAGAACAAAAAGTATTGCCACCACATATAATTAATTATAATTATTATTAAGAACTCGAAAAATATAAATTACTTCTTTATTCTAAAAATCTACTATTTTATTCATGTCTGATGATGATGAGAAAAATAAATTATAACTTAATTGGAAATAAAACCAGAATAGATATGCTAATTACTACTACTACTGTATAACTTCTAAGGTAAATTTTTATAATAACACTATCACAGAGTTAAAGCTAAAATTAGAAGTCAACAACCTGTGTTTTGGGAAGTGGATGTTCCTCTTATCTGTGGGGTGCTTGGTCCTTCAAGGATTAATTTCTTGTGCTTCAGCTCCTTTAAATCACGCCCTTGCTCTTCTTGTTCCTTAAGCAGTTTGCAAAGCATGCTATTTTGATTGTTCTGTTCTTCCTTTATTTGGTTTATAGCTTCTTGCAATTTGGAAATAGATGCCTCAAGATGTTCCCAATATTCGAATTGAGGAAGTTCTGGGAGGACTTCTTGTGCTCTCCTCTTGATTGGATCATCCTGCAGCTGTTGTCTTTCCATTGATATTTTAGTGATTGGCCTCTCAACTGAGATATACTCAGTTATTCCCATCTTCACTCCAGCATCTCTGCAGAGCATAGAAATTAAGCTTGGATAGCCCAATCTGGCATCCTTGGAGTTCTTGTTTGCTATTTTGTATAGTTCACACGAGATCAGTTAATGGACTTCTACTTCTTTTCTCAACATGATGCAGTGAATCATCACTGCTCTTGTAACAGTAACTTCAGAACGGTTGCTGGTGGGCAATATAGAACGCCCAATGAAGTCCAGCCAGCCTCTGGCAGCTGGTTTGAGATCTTCTCTTTTGAGTTGATTTGGGGTGCCAGTGGTGCTGGTGGTCCACTTGGCTTCAGGGATGCATATATTCTCTAGAATCTTGTCCAGGCCTTTGTTTACCCTCATCATTCTCCTATTAAAGGAGTCTGGGTCATCTTTCAGTTGGGGAAGCTTAAAGATCTCCCTGATTTTGTCAGGATGGGTATGAACAATCTTTCCTCTGACTAAGGTCCGATGGTCATAGAGGGCAGCTCCAATTATTCTTTGCCTGTCTGTCTGCCATAAATTAGCATAGAACTCCTGAACCATGTTCCTTCCCACTTTCGTTTCAGGATTAGCTAGGATTTCCCAGTTCCTGTTTCGAATTTGTTCTTGGATCTCCAGATATTCATCTTCTTTTAGATCGAACTTGACTTCCGGGATCACTGATCTTAGACTCATTATTTTGTAGTAATGGTCTGAATGTTCTTTAGTTAAGAACTTCCCTTGATTCCAAAGTGGCTTTGGAATATTTTCTTTCTTGCCTCTTGGGTTGGGTTGTTTTCCTTTAGGGGCCATGATCAAAGTGGGTATATTTTTGTGATCACGGATAAGCACACCAAACTTAGAGGTTTGCTTGTCCTCAAGCAAAAGAAAAGAGAGGAGAGGGATAGGAGGAGAGCAAGTGTGGAATGGTGGATGATGAAAGGGGGGCCGAAAGTGGATATAAAGGGAGGGGGGTGGGTTTTCGAAAATAAGAAAAAGATATAAGATAAAAGATAAATATGATAAGAAAAAGATATAATTTAAAAAGATATGAATGATATTTAAAAATAAATTTGAAATTTATAATTTGAAAAAGATTTTAAAAGATAATTAAGTTTGAAAAAAAATTGGAAAAAGAGTTGGATTGGATTGGAAAAAGGTTTATGTTTATTTATGAAGCTATATTATTTTTGAAAAAAAAAAGGGATTTTAGAAATTAGGGTTCTTAGAAAACTATTTTGATTTGAAGGATAACATTTTGAAACATGTTTATGCAAGAAATCATGATTTGAAACATAAAAAATTAGAAAATTTGTAAAGAAAAAACGAATTTTACCTCCTCCCCGCCATCCTGGCGTTAAACACCCAACTGCTGCATGTTTTGGGCGTTTAACGCCCAATTGTTGCTTCTCCTGGGCGTTCAATGCCCAGCTGTTGCTTCTTTATGGCGTTGAACGCCAGGAAGTCCTTTGTCACTGGGCATTTTTCTGAACGCCCAGGATGCTGTCAATCTGACGTTAAACGCCCAGAAGGTGCTTCTTTCTGGCGTTCAACGCCCAGAAGATGCTCCTTTCTGGCGTTTAACGCCCAGATGGCTACCCTTACTGGTGTTGAATGCCCAGTGGGTGCTTCTTTTGGGCGTTCAATGCCCAAAATGTTTCTCACTGGCTTTTTTACGCCGGTGAAATTCCAATTTCCCTTATAACTTTGTGAATTCAAGCAATTGCCATTTTACCTTGAAGATACTTTGACATATACCTGTAAAAATCGATTAATTAACAAAAACAAATAAAATTAAATTTTGTGAATGGCTGGGTTGCCTCCCAGCAAGCGCTTCTTTAATGTCGTTAGCTGGACTATTACTGAGCTTTAATCAAGTCTCAGTTTTGAGCATTCTTGCTCAAAATTGCTTTCAAGATAATGTTTAACTCTCTGTCCATTAACAATGAACTTTTTGTTAGAGTCATTATCCTGAAGCTCTATGTATCCATATGGTGATACACTTGTAATTACATATGGATCTCTCCACCGGGATTTTAATTTCCCGGGGAATAATTTGAGCCTAGAATTAAATAGCAGAACTTTCTGCCCCGGCTCAAAGACTCTGGATGTCAATTTCTTATCATGCCATCTCTTTGCTTTCTCTTTGTAAATTTTTGCATTCTCGAAAGCATTGAGTCTAAATTCCTCTAGCTCATTTAACTGAAGCAATCGTTTTTCTCCAGCTAACTTGGCATCAAGGTTCAGGAATCTGGTTGCCCAGTAGGCCTTATGTTCCAATTCCACTGGCAAGTGACATGCCTTTCCATACACAAGCTGGTATGGAGAGGTCCCTATAGGGGTCTTGAATGCTGTTCTATATGCCCACAGAGCATCATCCAAGCTTCTTGCCCAATCCCTTTTACGGTTAATTACAGTCCGTTCCAGGATTCTTTTGAGTTCTCTATTTGAGACTTCAGCTTGCCCATTAGTCTCTGGGTGACATGGAGTGGCCACCCTGTGGCTAACTCCATAACGAACCAAAGCAGAATAGAGCTGTTTATTGCATAAATGAGTGCCCCCATCACTGATTAGTACTCTAGGGGTACCAAATCTGCTGAAGATGTATTTCTGGAGGAATTTTAACACAGTCTTAGTGTCATTAGTGGGTGTCGCAACAGCTTCCGCCCATTTGGATACATAATCCACTGCTACCAGAATATAAGTGTTTGAGTATGATGGTGGGAAAGGTCCTATGAAGTCAATACCCCATACATCAAACAACTCAATCTCTAAGATTCCTTGTTGAGGTATGGCATAACTGTGAGGCAGATTACCAGATCTTTGGCAACTGTCACAATTAAGTACAAACACTCAGGAATCTTTATAGAGGGTAAGCCAGTAGAAGCCGCATTGGAGGACTCTTGTGACTGTTCGCTCACTTCCAAAATATCCTCCATACTGGGATCCATGGCAATGCCATAGGATCTTCTGCGCTTCTTCTTTAGGCACACATCTACGGATTACTCCGTCTGCACATCTCTTAAAGAGATACGGCTCATTCCAAAGATAATACTTTGCATCCGTGATCAGCTTCTTTGATTGCTGCCTACTGTATTCTTTGGGTACGAATCTCACTGCCTTGTAGTTTGCAATGTCTGCAAACCATGGCACTTCCTGGATGGCAAAGAGTTGCTCATCCGAAAAGTTTTCGGAGATCTCAGTAAGAGGGAAGGACGCCCCTTCTACTGGTTCTATTCGGGACAGGTGATCTGCTACCTGATTCTCTGTCCCTTTTCTATCTCTTATTTCTATATCAAACTCTTGCAGAAGTAACACCCATCTTATGAGTCTGGGTTTTGAATCCTGCTTTGTGAGTAGATATTTAAGAGCAGCATGGTCAGTGTACACAATCACTTTTGATCCTACTAAATAGGATCTAAACTTGTCAATGGCGTAAACCACTGTAAGTAACTCTTTTTCTGTGGTTGTGTAGTTCTTCTGTGCGTCATTTAGAATACGAATGGCATAGTAAATGACGTGCAGGAGCTTGTCATGCCTTTGTCCCAACACTGCACCAATGGCATGGTCACTGGCATCACACATTAGTTCAAATGGCAATGTCCAGTTTGGTGCAGAGATTATTGGTGCTGTGACCAATTTAGCTTTCAGAGTTTCAAATGCCTGCAGACACTCTTTATCAAAGATAAATGGCGTGTCAGCAGCTAGCAGGTTGCTCAGAGGTTTGACGATTTTTGAAAAATCCTTTATAAACCTCCTATAGAATCCTGCATGCCTCAGAAAGCTTCTGATTGCCTTAACATTGGCAGGTGGTGGTAATTTTTCAATTACCTATACCTTAGCTTGATCCACCTCTATTCCCTTGTTCGAAATTTTGTGTCCAAGGACATTTCCTTCAGTCACCATAAAGTGACACTTCTCCCAGTTTAAAACCAGGTTAGTCTCTTGGCATCTCTTTAGAACAAGTGCTAGATGGTCAAGACCGGAGCTGAATGAGTCTCCAAATACTGAAAAGTCATCCATGAAAACTTCCAGAAATTTTTCCACCATATCAGAGAAAATTGAGAGCATGCACCTCTGAAAGGTTGCAGGTGCATTGCACAGGGCAAATGGCATCCTTCTGTATGCAAATACTCCAGAGGGACATGTGAATGCCGTTTTCTCTTGATCTTGGGGATCTACTGCAATTTGATTATAACCTGAATATCCATCCAGGAAGCAGTAGTATTCATGACCTGCTAGTCTTTCTAGCATCTGGTCTATGAATGGTAAAGGAAAATGATCCTTTCTGGTGGCTGTATTGAGCCTTCTATAATCAATACACATACGCCACCCTGTAACTGTTCTTGTAGGAACCAGTTCATTTTTTTCATTATGAACCACTTTCATGCCTCCCTTCTTAGGGACGACTTGGACAGGGCTTACCCAGGGGCTGTCAGAAATAGGATAAATAATCCCAGCCTCTAGTAATTTAGTGACTTCCTTCTGCACCACTTCCTTCATGGCTGGATTCAACCGCCTTTGTGGTTGGATCACTGGCTTGGCGTCACCCTCCAATAGGATCTTGTGCATGCATCTGGCTGGGCTAATGCCCTTAAGGTCACTGATGGACCACCCAAGAGCTGTCTTGTGTGTCCTTAGCACTTGAATTAGTGCTTCCTCTTCCTGTGGCTCTAAGGTAGAGCTTATGATTACAGGAAAGGTATCACCTTCTCCCAGAAATGCATATTTCAGGGATGGTGCTAATGGTTTGAGCTCGGGTTTGGGAGGTTTCTCCTCTTCCTGAGGGATTTTCAGAGGTTCTATTATTCTCTCTGATTCCTCCAAATCAGGCTGAACATCTTTAAAGATGTCATCTAGCTCTAATTCGAGACTCTCAGTCATATTGACCTCTCTTACCAGAGAGTCAATAAGATCAACACTCATGCAGTCATTTGGGGTGTCTGGATGTTGCATGGCTTTGACAACATTCAATTTGAACTCCTCCTCATTGACTCTTAGGGTTACTTTCCCTTTTTGGACGTCAATGAGGGTTCGACCAGTTGCTAGGAAAGGTCTTCCTAGAATGAGAGTTGCACTCTTGTGCTCCTCCATTTCCAGGACCACAAAGTTAGTAGGAAAGGCAAATGGCCCAACCTTGACAATCATGTCTTCAATCACACCTGATGGGTATTTAATGAAGCCATCAGCAAGTTGAAGACATATCCGGGTTGGTTTGACTTCTTCAGTCAAACCAAGCTTTGTGATAATAGATGCAGGTATTAGGTTGATACTTGCCCCAAGGTCACATAGAGCTTGCTTGGTGCAATTACCCTCTAATGTGCATGGTATCATGAAGCTCCCGAGATCTTTAAGCTTCTCAGGTAAGCTTTTCAGAATGACTGCACTGCATTCTTCAGTGAGGTAAACTTTTTCAGTCTCCCTCCAATTCTTCTTATGACTTAAGATCTCTTTCATGAACTTAGCATAAGAGGGTATTTGCTCAAGTGCTTCTGCAAATGAAATCTTTATTTCAAGAGTCCTGAGATAGTCTGCAAAGCGGGCAAATTGCTTATCCTGTTCCGCTTGGCGGAGTTTTTGAGGATAAGGCATTTTGGCTTTATATTCCTCAACCTTAGTTGCTGCAGGTTTATTACCTACAGAAGTGGGTTGGGAAGCCTTTTTAGAAGGGTTGTTATCAGCACTTGTATGTGACTGATCCCCCGCTGGCGTTTGAATGCCAGGGGTGGAAGCTGGAGTGGCGTTAGACGCCAACTTCTTATCTGTTACTGGCGTCTGAACGCCAGAACTGTGCTCCCTTTGGGCGTTCAACGCCGGATTCATGCTTGTTTCTGGCGTTGAACGCCAGGAATGAGCATGGTCTGGGCGTTCAGCGCCAGCGTTATTCCTCTCTAGGCTCTGATTGTCCTCAGAGGAATGTTGAGTAGCCATTTGTTCATTTCTTCGCTTCCTACTGCTTTAAAGTAAGGTATTTAATATTTTTCCACTTCTTAGTTGAACTGCTTGACATTCTTCTGTTATTTGTTTTGATAGTTGCTTTTCTGTTTGCTTTAACTGTACTTCCATATTCCTGTTAGCCATTCTTGTTTCCTGTAGTATTTCCTTGATTCGGCTAGCTGCTGTGTTAGAAAGTCTAATTGCTGATTGAATTCATTAGCCTGATCTACAGGACTGAGTTCAGCAGTTACTGTTTTAGCTTCTTCTTTCATGGAAGATTCACTGCTTAGGTACAGATGCTAATTTCTGGCAACTGTATCAATGAGTTCTTGGGCTTCTTCAATTGTTTTTCTCATATGTATAGATCCACCAGCTGAGTGATCTAGAGAAATCTGAGCTTTTTCTGTAAGCCCATAGTAGAAGATGTCTAATTGCACCCACTCTGAAAATATTTCAGAGGGGCATTTTCTCAGCATCTCTCTGTATCTCTCCCAAGCATCATAAAGGGATTCATTATCTCCTTGTTTGAAGCCTTGGATGCTCAGCCTTAGCTGTGTCATCCGTTTTGGAGGAAAATAGTGATTCAGGAATTTTTCTGACAGCTGTTTCCATGTCTTTATGCTGTTCTTAGGTTGGTTATTTAACCACCTCTTAGCTTGATCTTTTACAGCAAATGGAAACAGTAATAATCTGTAGACATCCTGATCTACTTCCTTATCATGCACTGTGTCAGCAATTTGTAAAAATTGTGCCAGAAACTCTATAGGTTCTTCATGTGGAAGACTGGAATACTGGCAGCTTTGCTGCACCATGATAATGAGCTGAGGATTCAACTCAAAGCTACTAACTCCAATGGAGGGTATACAGATACTACTCCCATATGAAGCAGTAGTGGGGTTAGCATATGACCCCAGAGTCCTCCTGGACTGTTCATTTCCACTTAGTTCCATGATGGAGCAAGGGAGATGGTATAGATGTTGATATTGTCTTATTTTATTTAAATTTTTTTTATATAAAGAAAATTGATTTTCGAAATAATAAAATAAAATAAAATAAAAATTGAAATAAAAATAAAATAAATAAAGAAAGAAAATTAAAAATTAAAAATTTGAAAACTTTTATGAAGATTTTCGAAAATTTGAGGAGAGAGAAAGTGGTTAGGATATTTTTGAAAAAGATATTTTTTTTTGAATTTTGAATTTTATGATGAAAGAGAAAAACACACAAAAGACACAAGACTTAAAATTTTTAGATCTAATGCTCCTTATTTTCGAAAATTTTGGAGGGAAAACACCAAGGAACACCAAACTTAAAAATTTTAAGATCAAAACACAAGAAAGACTCAAGAACACCTTGAAGATTCACAAGAACACCAAGAACAAAAGAAAGAACACCAAACTTAAAATTTTTAGAAAACCAAGATAAATTTTCGAAAATTAAAGAAAGATCAACAAGAAAACACCAAACTTAAAGTTTGGCACAAGATTAAATCAAGAAAAATTATTTTTGAAAGAGATTTTAAAAAGAAGATACCCAATTGCCAAGAACATAAGCCAACGCTCTAACCAACTGAGCTAAAAATGTAACGTATTTTAAAGATGTATTATTTTTGTAGATAAGAATAAATTTTTTTTGAAAACTAATGTTTTGAAAAAGCACAAGAAAAACAAGAAAAATTGACAAGAACGATTTGAAGATCAAGGAAGAACAAAGAACACTAATACGAAAATTCTAAAAAAAATATAAAATATGCAATTGACACCAAACTTAGAACAAGACACTAAACTCACGAAAAAAATTAGAAATTGATAAAGAAAAATAATATTTTTGAAAAAAAATTTTGAAAAGGGAATAAAGGACTCAGAATTTAATGACTCTATAACAACAAAAATAAATTATTCCTAATCTAAGCAACAAAATAAACCTTTAGTTGTTCAAACTCGAATAATCCCCGGCAACGGCACCAAAAACTTGCTGCACGAATTTGCAATCCGTACAACTAACCAGCAAGTGCACTGGGTCGTCCAAGTAATACCTTACGTGAGTAAGGGTCGATCCCACGGAGATTATTGGTTTGAAGCAAGCTATGTTTATTTTATTAATCTTAGTCACGATGCCAATAATGTTATTTGGATTTAATTGTAAGAAGTAAAAGTGTTTGGAATAAGTAATTGTTACTTTATTAATGGAGAATATGTTGGAGTTTTGGAGATGCTTTGTCCTCTGAATTTCTGCAATGTAATATTCAACTCAATTGTTTGTAGAGTTCCATCCATGGCAAGCTGTATGTAGGGTGTCACCATTGTCAGTGGCTACTTCCCATCCTCTCAGTGAAAATGGTCCAGATGCTCTGTCACAGCACGGCTAATCAGCTGTTGGTTCTCGATCATGTTGGAATAGGATCTATTGATCCTTTTGCGTTTGTCATCACGCCCAGCAATCGCGAGTTTGAAGCTCGTCACAGCCATTCAATCCTTGAATCCTACCCGGAATACCACATACAAGGTTTAGACTTTCCGGATCCTCAAGAGTAGCCGCCATCAGTTCTAGCTTATACCACGAAGATTCTGATTAAGGAAGCTAAGAGATGCTCATTCAATCTGATGTAGAACTGAGGTGTTTGTCAGGCACACGTTCATGGATTGAGGAGAGTGATGAGTGTCACGGATCATCACCTCCTTCACAATTAAGCGCGAATGAACATCTTAGATAGGAACACACACACGTTTGAATGGAGAAATAGAAACAATTGCATTAATTCATTGAGACGCTGCAGAGCTCCTCACCCCCAACAATGGAGTTTAGAGACTCATGCCGTCAAGGTGTATAAAATTCAGATCTGAAAATGTCATGAGATACAAAATAAGTCTCTAAAAGTTGTTTAAATAGTAAACTAATAACCTAGGTTTACAGAAAATGAGTAAACTATGATAGATAGTGCAGAAATCCACTTCTGGGGCCCACTTGGTGTGTGCTGGGGCTGAGACTTAAGCTTCTCACGTGCCTGGGCTGTTTTGGGCGTTCAACGCCAGGTTGTAACCTGTTTCTGGCGTTGAACTCCAACTTGTAACTTGTTTCTGGCGCTGGACGCCAGACTGCAACATAGAACTGGCGTTGAACGCCAGTTTATGTCGTTTATCTTTGCGCAAAGTATGGACTATTATATATTGCTGGAAAGCCCTGGATGTCTACTTTCCAACCCAATTAAGAGCGCGTCAATTGGACTCCTGTAGATCCAAAAAATCCATTCCAAGTACAGGGAGGTCAGGATCCAACAGCATCAGCAGTCCTTTTTCAGCCTCACTCAGATTTTTGCTCAGCTCCCTCAATTTCAGCCAGAAATTACCTGAAATCACAGAAAAACACAAAAACTCATAGTAAAGTCCAGAAATATGATTTTTGCCTAAAAACTAATAATATTATACTAAAAACTAATTAAAACATGCTAAAATCTACATGAAATTACCCCCAAAAAGCGTATAAAATATCCGCTCATCAGTTTCGCGTGAGAATTGTGCGCTGGTGTGCGAAATTGTGATCACTACAACTTCGCACAACTAACCAGCAAGTGCACTGGGTCGTCCAAGTAATAAACCTTACGCGAGTAAGGGTCGATCCCACGGAGATTGTTGGTATGAAGCAAGCTATGGTCACCTTGTAAATCTTAGTCAGGCAGACTCAAATGGGTATAGATGATGAATAAAACATAAAGATAAAGATAGAGATACTTATGTATATCATTGGTGAGAGCTTCAGATAAGTGTATGAAGATGCTTTCCCTTCCGTCTCTCTGCTTTCCTACTGTCTTCATCCAATCCTTCTTACTCCTTTCCATGGCAAGCTTATGCAAGGGTTTCACCGTTGTCAGTGGCTACCTCCCATCCTCTCAGTGGAAATGTTCAACGCACCCTGTCACGGCATGGCTATCCATCTGTCGGTTCTCGGTCAGGCCGGAATAGAATCCAGTGATTCTTTTGCGTCTGTCACTAACGCCCCGCCTGCTAGGAGTTTGAAGCACGTCACAGTCATTCAATCATTGAATCCTACTCAGAATACCACAGACAAGGTTAGACCTTCCGGATTCTCTTGAATGCCGCCATCAGTTCTTGCCTATACCACGAAGATTCCGGTTAAAGAACCCAAGAGATAAACATTAGAGCCTTGTTTGCTTGTAGAACAGAGTGGTTGTCAGTCACTTGTTCATAGGTGAGAATGATGATGAGTGTCACATAATCATCACATTCATCATGTTCTTGGGTGCAAATGAATATCTTGGACAAAGAACAAGCGGAATTGAATAGAAGAACAATAGTAATTGCATTAATACTCGAGGTACAGCAAAGCTCCACACCTTAATCTATGGTGTGTAGAAACTCCACCGTTGAAAATACATAAGTGATAGTAGTGATCATTGGTTTCAGCCCCAGAGAGGGAACCAGAAGAACCAAGATGAAAATACAATAGTAAAAGGTCCTTTATATAGAGAACTAGTAGCCTAGGGTGTACAGAGATGAGTAAATGACATAAAAATCCACTTCCGGGACCACTTGGTGTGTGCTTGGGCTGAGCAATGAAGCATTTTCGTGTAGAGACTCTTCCTGGAGTTAAACGCCAGCTTTTATGCCAGTTTGGGCGTTTAACTCCCATTTTGGTGCCAGTTCCGGCGTTTAACGCTGGAAATCCTGAGGGTGACTTTGAACGCCGGTTTGGGCCATCAAATCTTGGGCAAAGTATGGACTATCATATATTGCTGGAAAGCCAAGGATGTCTACTTTCCAACGCCGTTGAGAGCGCGCCAATTGGGCTTCTGTAGCTCCAGAAAATCCACTTCGAGTGCAGGGAGGTCAGAATCCAACAGCATCTGCAGTCCTTTTCAGTCTCTGAATCAGATTTTTGCTCAGGTCCCTTAATTTCAGCCAGAAAATACCTGAAATCACAGAAAAACACATAAACTCATAGTAAAGTCCAGAAAAGTAAATTTTAACTAAAAACTAATAAAAAGTATACTAAAAACTAACTAAAACTACTAAAAACATACTAAAAACAATGCCAAAAAGCGTACAAATTATCCGCTCATCACAACACCAAACTTAAATTGTTGCTTGTCCTCAAGCAACTGAAAATCAAGTAAGATAAAAAGAAGAGAATATACTATAGACTCCAAATTATCAATGAAACTTAGCTCCAAATTAGATGAGCGGGACTAGTAGCTTTTTGCCTCCGAACAGTTTTGGCATCTCACTTCATCCTTTGAAATTCAGAATGATTGGCTTCTTTAGGAACTCAGAATCCAGATAGTGTTATTGATTCTCCTAGTTAAGTATGATGATTCTTGAACACAGCTACTTATTGAGTCTTGGCCGTGTCCCAAAGCACTCTGTCTTCCAGTATTACCACCGGGATACATACATGCCACAGACACATAATTGGGTGAACCTTTTCAGATTGTGACTCAGCTTTGCTAGAGTCCCCAATTAGAGGTGTCCAGGGTTCTTAAGCACACTCTTTTTGCCTTGGATCACAACTTTATTTCTTTCTTTTTCTTTCTTTTTTTTTTCTCTCTTTTTTTTTCGAATTTTTTTTTTGTATTCACTGCTTTTTCTTGCTTCAAGAATCATTTTTATGATTTTTCAGATCCTCAGTAACATGTCTCCTTTTTCATCATTCTTTCAAGAGCCAACAACTTTAACATTCATGAACAACAAATTCAAAAGACATATGCACTGTTCAAGCATACATTCAGAAAACAAAAAGTATTGCCACCACATCAAACTAATTAAGCCAGTTTTAAAGATGAATTTGAAATCCTGTACTTCTTGTTCTTTTGTAATAAAAACAGTTTTCATTTAAGAAAGGTGATGGATTCATAAGTCATTCATAACTTTAAGGCATAGACACTAAGACACTAATGATCATAAGACACAAACATGGATAAACATAAGCACTAAAATTCGAAAAACAGGGAAAATAAAGAACAAGGAGATTAAAGAACGGGTCCACCTTAATGATGGCGGCTTGTTCTTCCTCTTGAAGGTCTTATGGAGTGCTTGAGCTCCTCAATGTCTCTTCCTTGTCTTTGTTGCTCCTCTCTCATGATTCTTTGATCTTCTCTAATTTCATGGAGGAGGATGGAATGTTCTTGGTGCTCCACCCTTAGTTGTCCCATGTTGGAACTCAATTCTCCTGGGGAGGTGTTCAGTTGCTCCCAATAGTCTTGTGGAGGAAAGTGCATCCCTTGAGGCATCTCAGGGATCTCATGATGAGGGGGGGTCTCTTGTTTGCTCCATCCTTTTATTAGTGATGGGCTTGATGTCATGCCTTCTCAGTTGAACCGGCTTCCCTCTTGAATCTCTCTTTCATTGAACGCCCTCTTCATAAATGTCTATGAGGACTTGGTCCAACCTTTGATCAAAGTTGACCCTTCTTTATGGCCACAACTTCATAGAAGTGGTCTTGATGCACCCTTGAGATGAATCTCTCCATCTCCCATGACTCGGAGGTGGAAGCTTTTGCCTTCCATTTCCTCTTCTAGAGGTTTCTCTGGCCTTGGATGCCATAAATGGTTATGGAAAAACAAAAAGCAATGCTTTTACCACACCAAACTTAAAAGGTTTGCTCGTCCTCGAGCAAAAGAAGAAAGAAAGGAGTAGAAGAATAAGAAATAGAGGAGAGAGAGGTGGCTTTTGTGGTTCGGCCATTATGGGTGGGTTTGGGAGGGAAAGTGGTTTGAATTTGAATGGTGAGGTAGGTGGGGTTTTATGAAGGATGGATGTGAGTGGTGAAGAGAAAGATGGGATTTGATAGGTGATTGGTGAATGGGTGAAGAAGAGAGAGGGTGGTGGGGTTGGTGGGGATCCTGTGGGGTCCACAGATCCTGAGGTGTCAAGGAAAAGTCATCCCTGCACCAAGTGGCAAGAAAATTTGCGTTCTGTGCCAAATCTGGCGTTAAACGCCGAGCTGGTGCCCATTTCTGGCGTTTAACGCCAGGTTCTTGCCCTTTCCTAGCGTTTAACGCCAGTCTGGTGCCCCTTTCTGGAGTTAAACGCCCAGAATGGTGCCAGACTGGGCGTTAAACGCCCATCTGCTAGCCTTACTGGCGTTTAAACGCCAGTAGGTTCTTCATCCAGGGTGTGCTGTTTTTCTTCCTGTTTTTCATTCTATTTTTGCTTTTTCAATTGATTTTGTGACTTCTCATGATCATCAACCTTCAAAATAAAATAAAATAACAAAGGAAAATATATAAAATATAACATTGGGTTGCCTCCCAATAAGCGCTTCTTTAATGTCAGTAGCTTGACAGATGGCTCTCATGGAGCCTCACAAATGATCAGAGCAATGTGGGAACCTCCCAACACCAAACTTAGAGTTTGAATGTGGGGGTTCAACACCAAACTTAGAGTTTGGTTGTGGCCTCCCAACACCAAACTTAGAGTTTGACTGTGGGGCTTTGTTTGACTCTGATTTGAGAGAAGCTCTTCATGCTTCCTCTCCATGGTGACAGAGGGATATCCTTGAGCCTTAAACACAAAGGATTCTTCATTCATTTGAATGATCAGTTCGCCTCTATCAACATCAATCACAGCCTTTGCTGTGGCTAGGAAGGGTCTGCCAAGGATGATGGTTTCATCCATGCACTTCCCAGTCTCTAGGACTATGAAATCAGCAGGGATGTAATGGTTTCAATCTTCACCAAAACATCCTCTACAAGTCCATGAGCTTGTTTCTTGAGTTGTCTGCCATCTCTAATGAGATTCTTGCAGCTTGCACCTCAAAGATCCCTAGCTTCTCCATTACAGATAGAGGCATGAGGTTTACACTTGACCCTAAGTCACACAGAGCCTTCTGAAGGTCATGGTGCCTATGGTACAAGGTATTGAAAACTTCCCAGGATCTTGTCTCTTTTGAGGTAATTTCTGCCTAGACAGTCATCCAGTTCTTTGGTGAGCAAAGGAGGTTCATTCTCCCAAGTCTCATTTCCAAATAACTTGTCATTAGCTTCATGATTGCTCCAAGGTATTTAGCAACTTGCTCTTCAGTGACATACTCATCCTCTTCAGAGGAAGAATACTCCATCAGAGCTCATGAAAGGCAGAAGTAAGTCTAATGGAATCTCTATGGTCTCATTTTGAGCCTCAGATTCCCATGGTTCCTCATTAGGGAACTCATTGGAGGTCAGTGCACGCCCATTGAGGTCTTCCTCAGTGGCGTCACTTCCTCTCCTTCCTCTCCAAATTCGGCCATGTTTATGGCCTTGCACTCTCCTTTTGGATTTCTTCTGTATGCTTGGGAGAGTACTAGGAGGGAGTTCAGTAACTTTCTTGCTCAGCTGTCCCACTTGTGCCTCCAAATTCCTAATGGAGGACCTTGTTTTAGTCATGAAACTTTGGGTGGTTTTGATTAGATTAGAGACCATAGTTGCTAAGTCAGAGGGTTCTGCTTAGAATTCTCTGTCTGTTGCTGAGAAGATGATGGAAAAGGCTTGCCATTGCTAAACCTGTTTCTTCCACCATTATTGTTGTTGAAACCTTGTTGAGGTCTCTCTTGATTCTTCCATGAGAAATTTGGATGATTTCTCCATGAAGAATTATAGGTGTTTCCATAGGGTTCTCCTAGGTAATTCACCTCTTCCATTGAAGGGTTCTCAGGATCATATGCTTCTTCTTCAGATGAAGCATCCTTAGTACTGCTTGGTGCATTTTGCATTCCAGACAGACTTTGAGAAATCAAATTGACTTGTTGAGTCAATATCTTGTTCTGAGCCAGAATGGCATTCAGAGCATCAATCTCAATAACTCCTTTCTTCTGATTAGTCCCATTGTTCACAGGATTCCTTTCAGAAGTGTACATGAATTGGTTATTTGCAACCACTTCAATTAGCTCCTGAGCTTCTGTAGGCGTCTTCTTCAAATGAAGAGATCCTCCAGCAGAGCTATCCAAAGACATCTTGGATAGTTCAGAGAGACCATCATAGAAAATACCTATGATGCTCCATTCAGAAAGCATGTCAGATGGACATTTTCTGATCAATTGTTTGTATCTTTCCCAAGCTTCATAGAGGGATTCTCCATCCTTTTGTCTGAAGGTTTGGACTTTGGTGCACGAAATTGCAATAACACTTTTGCAATCCCGCACAACTAACCAGCAAGTGCACTGGGTCGTCCAAGTAATACCTTGCGTGAGCAAGGGTCGATCCCACGGAGATTGTCGGCTTGAAGCAAGCTATGGTTATCTTGTAAATCTTAGTCAGGATATCAGAAATTATCAGGATTGAATGTAAAAAGCAAAAGAACATGAAAAAGGTACTTGTTTTGCAGTAATGGAGAATAGGTTTGAGGTTTGGAGATGCTCCATCTTCTGAATCTCTGCTTTCCTACTGTCTTCTTCTTCAAACACGCAAGTCTCCTTCCATGGCAAGCTGTGTGTAGGGTTTCACCGTTGTCAGTGGCTACCTCCCATCCTCTCAGTGAAAGCGATGCATATGCTCTGTCACAGCATAGCGGAATTCATCTGTCAGTTCTCATCCAGGCCGGAATAGAATCCAGTGATTCTTTTGCGTCTGTCACTAACGCCCGCCCTCAGGAGTTTGAAGCACGTCACAGTCATTCAGTCATTGAATCCTACTCAGAATACCACAGACAGGTTTAGACCTTTCGGATTCTCTTGATGCCGCCATCAGTTCTAGCTTATACCACGAAGATTCCGATTAAAGAATCCAAGAGATAACTACTCAATCTAAGATAGAACAGAGGTGATTGTCAGGCACATGTTCATAGTTTGAGAATGATATGATTGTCACGGATCATCACATTCATCCGGATTAAGAACAAGTATTATCTTGGAATGGAAGCAAGCATGATTGAATAAGAAACAGTAGTAATTGCATTAATCCATCAAGACAGCAGAGCTCCTCACCCCCAACCATGGGGTTTAGAGACTCATACTGTGGAAAGAAACGTGTAAGAAATGGTATGAGTCATAAGGTACGGATACAATGTCAAAAGATCCTATTAATAGTAAACTAGTGTCCTAAGTTTACAGAAATGAGTAAATGACAGAAAAATCCACTTCCGGGCCCTTGGTGTGTGCTTGGGCTGAGCAATGAAGAATTTCGTGTAGAGACCTTTTCTGGAGTTAAACGCCAGCTTTCATGCCATTTGGGCGTTTAACTCCAAATTTATGCCA